>NW_017306331.1:1315959-1329709 GCF_000935625.1 Nanorana parkeri | reverse complement strand
GGGCCATTTTAGTAAAAGCATCTAGATTTCATTTTCAAATCTCAGCAACAAGCTGAAGCTAGAAACTGATTGTCTGCCATGCACAGCCGCTCCAGCTTTAGTAAGTTCCTCCCAATGTCTCTGGCAGCCATATTGCTATATTTGTATGCGGGTAAATGATATTCTATATATCATAAAGGTATATTTGTCTTCGGTGTACGTGTCTTGAAATACGTACAGGATTTTGTGATATTTTCGCATTTGACGCCATTGTTTTTTAGACAGTTGGTATGGAATTCTAGCTGATACAGAGATTAGGAATTGGGAGAATAATCTGCCTGTTTGCGGTATTTACTGGTGACGGCGATTTCTAGTTCGTTAGCCGTCAGTTGGTGCGAGCATAGGTGTATGTAAGCGCAGCTTTTTGTATAAAATTTTGATGTTGTGACCACAGACCATTTGTTCCTGTCAGAAATGTGATTGCTATCTGTTTGGACAAGTTCTTTCTTGAAGAGGTTGAATCCTTTTGTGACAAAAGCTTTAAATAGCGTGTGTAAGAAGGTGTCTTATGAATCTATGGGGGATACTTGTGTCATGAGGGCGAGATGAGAGCTTTATGGGTAAAACATAATAACACGCATCATTGGTTGAGTAACTTGTGCTGGTGGGGAAACAAAAAACAAAAATGGTTTTAACGCTGGCCGTTGACATTGGAAAATGGTTGGAAGTGCATGTATGTCCTATTTCTCACCTGAGCAGAAGATCACTGGTTTAGGGCACACATAGTCCCAGTATGGGGAAAACATTGTGGTCAAGCAACTTCTTCCATCCCGCCCGTTTGTTTTTGTTCCCCAACAACCGCTCGTTTGGATGCATTTTGTAGACGTGGGATGGTGACCTGATTTGCCTAAAAAGGCCAAAACAGGAGACTGTCATCTAATGTCAATGGTCACCTTAACACATGGATGGAAAAATCCCAGAAGCCAGGTCTCCGATGCTTCTTAAAGATGACAGCTGGCACACAACGCTTGAGGTTTTCTCGACTTGTTGTCAGTGGAACTGGCTCCTAAAACAAGTCCTGCTGAGTCCTGGATTGGACAGACTGGCTCCTGAATTCCATATTCATTTGTCCACCCCGACTCAAAGTTTTTTTTATGGCACATACTGTAGGAGACAGTATCATTATCAAAAATCAGCTAAAGTGTATCTCTATGAAAAACTTTTTGGGGTGCTGTCAGTAAGTTCATTCTCTACTCAAAACTAAAGATAAAAGTTTTTACACTTTAACTGCAGTCCACAGACTGAAGTCAAGATTTTCTCAAGCAGTGTTAAGGCCCGCTTCACACCTGGGCGTTTTGTAGCCCGTTCCTACGCTCTGCAAAACGCTCAAACACTGAAATCCCATTATTTCCTATGGGTATGGTTCACACCTGGGCATATTACAGGCCGTATGAATGCGCTACAAAACGCCCTACGCCCAAAGAAGTACAGGAGCTTCTTTGGGGCGTAGTTGCCGCACGTAGCCATTGGGATACAGCCAGGTAGCCCTCGGAAACGCGCGTTTGTCGCGCTTTTCTTTTTACAGCGAATCGCTGTAAAAACGCGCGGCACAAAACGCGTGACAAACGCGCAAATTCGATACGCCTAGGTGTGAACCCAGCCTAAGTGTACCCGAGAGTCCACTTCTAACAGGTTCACAAAGCATATAATTGTTTCAGAGTTTGGTAGATAATACATTATATTATTATTATGATTATTATTTATAGAATAGTTTCAATTAAGATGTTTTATTTACATAAATCAGAGGTGGACAAATGAATATAAAATTGAAAAACCAGTGTGCCCAATCCAGAAACCAGCAAGAGCGTTTTAGGAGCCAGCTTCCTTGACAGAGAAAACCTCAGAAGTTTGGCACCAGCTGGAATTTTTAAGTCTACCTGGGATTTGTCCTGCCCTGTAAACGCATTAAACTATATTCGATGAACTGATGAATAAAAAAACAAATATATACTGGATTGTTTGGGTTGCATAAAGCTACCCAATTTAGTACTGGAGCAGCAATGGTCTGCACAGTGTGGTCACCTCTAACAGCCAATCAGATTTCAGTTAACTATAATTACAGCAGTGATAGAAGAATCTCAATTGGATGCTATGGGTTACTGCACTTTGCATAAGCCTACATATGGTCTACCAAAGTTCTTATTTAAAGGAATCCTGTCATAAAAAAAACTTGGAGACCTCTTGTGTTAATGCTAATTGCCTGAGTGACATGATAACCCTCTAAGCTTTCATTTCTTCAGTAAACATGCGGATAAAGATTTCTGACTTCTCTCCCACTTTTCTGATCTGCAAACTTGTTCAGAGTCATTAGGGGCCCATTCACACCATAATGTTGCATTAATCACACAACGCACTGTGTGTTACTGAGCAAAAGGTGCGCTGCATCACCATTTATTAGAATGACACCCCAACGTATCGTTTGGCTGCCGTGTGCTGCAGTGCAATGCAAGGTACCTCAGTGTACGGTATTGTGGTACATAGGGTTGCCACCTTTTCTTCAATCAAAACCTGAACACTCTAGTGACACGCTGAAATTTTTTTGGGATATGAGTCGTGGCTTCATATGTAAATAGCCCCACCCATTCATATGTAAATATCATATTTGAGACTATTTTCAGTGGGGGGCCAGTAGCCCCTATCTTCATTTTGGTTGCCCCTGTCTGCCTGACATCCTGTGTCCAGGTTTCTGCTGCCATGGAACCCGGACACAGCATTCAAAACCCAGACTGTCCAGGTGAATCCTGGACGGGTGGCAACTTTAGTGGTACAGCGTACTGCAGAGCATGGGGGCCAGGAGGTGCATTGGGGTGCTATCCAAATGAATGGCAACACATCAAACCAAGTGCATGGTAATGCACGCTAGGTGCGCTGTGCAATTAAAACAATGCTATGATGTGAATGGGCCCTGACTCCTATGCAATTGAAGCCTCCATATTTCTCCTTTGACACGTTTACTTTTTATAATAGCTGCAAAGTACATACAGTTAACCAAAGCAGCCAATCAGATTGCAGTTTATAGTAATGAATGGTAAATAGTATATATTTATTGCAATCTGAACTACTATTAAATAAGCTTAAACGTTGCAGTTTATTTGATATTTTTATGTTATTTGGGAATGTTTTTGTCTCAGTACACTGTTTAAATTTAGTTACAGCTGAATTTCCTACTAGAGTTGATACCAAGTGCTTCATATTATTCTTTTGTGAACCATAACATATAATAACATTGATTGAGAACTGTTTTATTTACTCCAGACAACTCCTGAAGGTGACCGTATTTCATAACATATCCTTAAATCAATCATTACACCATGCTACAGCTTTCCATAGTCTCTGCCCTCATCAGCCAGTACGGCTTCCATGACTGGTGTCAGCTCTGCGCTCGAAGTGTCAGTTGAAGAGTGTAGCTGAACTATTAAAAGCATTCTGTTACCCGCAGCTCCATAGACAGGGGACATTTTCATCTGCATCTAAGTAATCCTGAAAGAATTTGGTGATAAATATCTTCAAAAACAAGCATGGGGCGAACCCACTAACACCACACCCACCGCCCCTGTAGTCATAATAAAGGAAGCCTGCCATTGGGAGTTTTTCCTTTGGGGTAGTTTCTTTCACAGAGACTGTAGTCTGTAGCAGGAAGACTTTACTAAATAGCCCAATAGCTTATTTCCTTCTATTGAGACATTCCAAGCGTAGTAAAAGTGGCAAAGACCGTTCAGAGTCAGCCAAATGTGTCTAGAAGGCACGGTAGCCGGGATCGCATTTACAACATGCCAGGTTTGTGAACTAAAACTGGGCAAATATTATTTTGTGTGGTAGCTCAGAAGACTAAAAGTGAGGAGCTCATAAATGTGAGCAAACAAGAACATTTCCTGATAGCAGCCAATTAGCTCACAACAGCATTCACTGCACACGCGATTTGGAAATAAAAAAAAAAAAAGGATTTGGTTTGGTTCCTGTTGGCACACTTTTTTGTTTTTTAATACATGAGCCCATAACTGTAACAGCTGTAAAAGTCTTCATCTAAAGCTGTCAATACACTTTCCAATCTCAAACACTTCAATGCCGGCATATTAAACCCCTTACATTACCAGGCCAATTTTCTGTTTTCAGTGCTGGGAAAGCTTGACTGAGAATTCCTCCGTCATGCAACACTGTTACCAAATTTATGTTATATCATTTTTTTATGTGACCGGTATAGCTTTCTTATTTTGTTATTTAATAACTGCTTTATTTGTTTGTATTATTATTATGTATTATTTGTGTGTGTGTGTGTGTGTATATATAAAATATATATATATATATATATATACACATATACAGTATATACTGTATACAGTATATATCAAAAAAGGACGAAAAAAAAGTCATCTGTTTCCCTTGCTTACTGTTATAACACATAGCAAATATAAATGCCAGGACAGTATGAACACCCCAGAAATAACCCCAAAAATAACCCCAAAAATAACCAATTTTGTGGAAAGACACCCTAAGGTGAGAAAAGAAACATGCTGGTACCAAGGGGGTTAAAACACGGAGCTTGGTAATGGTGCACTAGATGCATTAAATGCACACAGAGGGAGGAGGAGGTGAAAGGGATAATGTGCAGGTCAAATACTTTGGGACAACGAAAATGAAAGGGTTAATGTACAGATGTGCAGAATATGGGTTTAATATACAGTTCAGAGCAGAGACAGAATGGAGCAGACATATACTGTAGAGGAGAGGAGTTAAAAGGGTTAAAAATCGAACACTTATTATGAGGGATGCACCGATACCGCTTTTTCGGTATCGAGTACCGATATTTTCTTTGGTACTCGCCACCGGTGCCATGTGCCCCGATTATCCGGAAGCCAGACGGCGTATCATGACCGGCCAGTCGGCTACCTGATTGGGAAGGAAGCCGGCTCCATACTCCCTTGGCACTGCCGGTCAGAGGGAGATGTCCCTCTGAACGGAAGCTCTGGTATCGGAGGCAAGTATCGAAGCATTCTCATACTTGCTCAAATATTCGGTATCGGTATCGATAGCGATACTAGTATCGTTATCGGTGCATCCCTACCTTTTATTCTTTTGCTGCTGCAGCTTGTTATCACCAGGAACTCACGAATGAACAGTACGTTCTTCTATTCTACCACACAGGTACGTCCTCCCGGAATAATGGGGCCGGGGACCCGCCATATATGTATAGTGGCCGATCCACAAGTGCTTAAAGTGTAACTC
Organism: Nanorana parkeri; assembly: GCF_000935625.1. NCBI lineage: Eukaryota > Metazoa > Chordata > Amphibia > Anura > Dicroglossidae > Nanorana > Nanorana parkeri. The sequence continues at coordinate 1,324,447 of NW_017306331.1, read as the reverse complement.
CACTTTTGTTGGGAAAAAAAACAACCTCGCTCTGGGTGATCTATGTACTTTGCAAGGATTTTAACAAAAGTGCTAGTTGCAGATCCCTACCTGTTTCTGTTCTGTTTGTTTAGCTGTGTCCTTTCCAGAGAGATTCCTGAATGGGAGGGTCGTATTCTTATACCTACATGGTGAAATCTCAGTGTTCTAATGAGGACAGTTGTAGTGTTGAAGTTGTAGTTTCTGCATGCATTTAGAAGTTGCTAACCTTTAGGGCCCATTCACACCACATCCAGATCATCTCCAGACCAGATTGTTTCTGGACCCAAAATGCATCCCAATGTATCCCTATGCTATTTCTGGCCTAGGTTCACACTAGTGCAGTCCGTTCCAGACCAGAAAAATACTGCATGTCTCATTTGTCTGGTCTGGAATGCACTGGAACTGCGGACAGGTTCACACCATTTTCCAGACCAGATCTGGTCTGGAGAATGGTGTGAACCCACCCTTAGGAAGTATCTAATCAACAATTAAGTTTCTATTGCAATGGATGCCTAAAGGTTTACTTGTATCTTAGACGTCTGGGAAAATCTGTGAGACAATCACAGAAGCAGGAAATTACATTTCTGGGGGCATTCAGTGTGCAGAACACCTCCAGGTTGTCATATTGCATTGAATATTTTTAATAGTTATACAAAATTATTGCGGCTTCAGAATTAAACGGAAAGGTAAGTTTTAATAACATTAACTTTCAGAATGGTTTGTGTAACAATTTTTTATGAACTATATAATAATTTTTTTAATGAAAGTGGAATATTCCTTTAAAGCAGGGCTGGACAAATCCCAGGAGCCAGGTAGCTAATGCTCCTTTAAAATGACAGTTGTCCCCCAACGTTTGAGGTTTTCTCTAGTTGGTGCCAATGGAGCTGGCTCCTGGATTGGACAGATTGGCTCCTGAATTCTATATTATTTTGTTCACCCCTGCAATAATGGTACAATCTCCTGTAGATCTACCAACAATTCTGTGGTGCGAGAGCTTGTCTATCTGGATACAGGTTGAATAGCTTTTTGAAGTAGGTCCTTATTTTACATTGCTTTGGTGAACCTAATTGTACAGAGATCGAATGGTCAGGTTGTATTGTGTATGGTCACCTGAAGACTCGGCGGCCTTAGTCTGGGTGTACACCATAAAAGTGTTCCTATGAAAGATCATTCGATAATGCCATCAGAGACTTGAGAAATGTTATTAGAAGTTTTGTTTGATTTTAACATTGGATTTTGGAAATGAATGACATTTTGCAGACAAAAACCACATTGGCTGTCAGAATTTTGTTCATTTGAGAAAAACATTTTCATCCCGTCACTTCAGTTGAAAAAGATTTGTCGTTTTGACCCTATTAGAAAATCATTCGATCTGTGTTAAAGTCAAAAGGTTTTTAATCTATTTCAAATACTGATGAAATCACTTACAATGGACGCTGCTTCTTGATGATTAAAATTTGTTGTTTCTTGCAGAATCAGCTGGTCTCCCAAGCACTGGTCCTGGTATCCTGTTTTAGGGTGGCTTCTTTCCCTTACAGCAGTGGTTCTCAACCTTTCTAGGGCTGGGACCCCTTGGTAACATTTGCCAAGTTGTGGTGACCCCCAACAGTAAAATTTAGGCATGACATGGCTGCTGCAGCGACATCTGGCGGCGTGGCAGGAGAGCCTGATGAAGGGGGACCCTGCGCGCCCCGAAAGCGCTTGTAATGAGTGACATCAATAAATGGATTTTCACTGACATCTAAGTCTTTGTCGTGCTGGTGTGCTGGTGACGTTCTTCTACTTGTGGCAGGAGAACTGACACTGCTGCGCTAGGAGAGGGCTGAGGAGGACTCTCACCTAGCACAGCAGAAATCGCACAGCGACCCACAGGTTGAGAACCACTGCTTAAAGGAGACAACGAATCCCAGAGGAATACAACAAATCGCAGCAATAGTCCATTATACTATAATGTTCTAGTGCTGGGATTTGTAGTCCTCTGTAGCTGGTGTTATTCTGTGTTGCGCTGTAGAATTTATTATTGCTGGGAGTTGTAGTCCTCTATTGCTGCTGGTATTCTGCATTGCGCTGTATAATGATTATACGGCGCAATGCAGAATACCACCAGCTATATAGGAATGCCACAAATGCCTGCAATAGTACATTATACATACAGTGTATAATGTATTGCTGGGATTTGTGGCCGTCTTTAACGCAGGGCAAAAGGGGCAGTTGCCCAGGGCCCAGTCATTGTGGTGGGGCCAAAAGCAGCTGACCCCTGAAGCATGGCAGGGGCTGCAAAACTCTGACGAGCGCAGAGCTGAGTGGGTGACAAGGAGAGGAGAGCTGGGTGGACGCCCTCCATCCACATGTTTGGATCGCTATATGGTGCTGTGTACATATGATGGGGGTCACTACATGCTTTCTGTGTGCATATGATGGGGGGTCACTACATGCTTTCTGTGTACATATAATGGCGGTCACTACATGCTTTCTGTGTACATATGATGGGGGTCACTACATGCTTTCCATGTATATATGATGGGGTAACTACATGCTTTCCAGGCATATATGATGGGGGTCACTACATGCTTTCCATGCATATATGATGGCGGTTACTACATGCTTTCCATGTATATATGATTGGGATCACTATATGCTTTCTGTGTACATATGATGGGGGGGGGGTCACTACATGCTTTCCATGCATATATAATGGGGGTCACTGCATGCTTTATGTGTACATATGATGGGGATCACTACATGCTTTATGTGTACATGTGATGGGGGTCACTACATAATTTCTGTGTACATATGATGGGGTCTCTACATGTTTTTCGTGTACATATGAAGGGGATCACTACACGCTAGTCAGTGCTAGTGCGAGGCTGCACAGGCAGCCTCCTGAGGGCGCTGGGGGAGGGGCGAAAAATTCACCTTCGCCTGTGTACGCAAAAATCCTTGCAACAGCCCTGCCCTTGAGCCCGCAAAAGATACATACACGGCACTGTTCTTTTTACTAAGTGATCAGTATTGCATAGTGTTTCTCCGCCCATGTTTTATAGGCGTATGTGTGGGCAAATTGCATGGCGGGGCAGGTAGGGGGTGTGATGTGTGGCGGCTCGGGGGCAGGCTGGGTAGGAGTGGGGGTGTGATGGGTAGGGGAAGTGTGGGTAGGAGTGGGGGGCCCAAGAAAATGTTTGCCCAGGGTCCAATCGGTATTATAGACGGCCCTGCTGTGGATATAACCGCGTTATGTACGCCGTCAGAAAAAAAAACCACCATAGGAATGCATAGCTATGGCCCGCAGCCCTGATGTCAGGAAAAAAAAATGGAGTAGAGAAAGGTTTACTCGGCTCGATTGAGCAGAGCAAACCTTTCCGGGAGAGAGTCTTTCTCTCCCGGGCGGCCGGGAGCCGCTGGGCAACCCCTGGCAAATCATTACAGGTTGAGAACCACTGCCTTACAGGGAATCAGAGTTGAGAGAGTTGGAGCGGTCGAGAAACATGAAGTGCTTGGGCACAAAATGTACAGAAATACTTTGCTGAGCAATGTATATTAGTCTGATCTGGATTCATTATTAAAAAAACGTGTTTGAGAGTTTAATACTACTTTAAGGCTCTCCAGGTGTAGAAGTGCTATGAAGACCCTGCATGACTTGTCAGCCTAGAACGACATGCTGGTACTTTAAGCTGGATTATTATTCTGGAGAGCCTCTATGTGTTGTAAACTGCATACAGTCTATAGACCGGCCACTTAATTATTCTTTTAGCAATAACACTGACTTTTGCATTGAGCGAACTTGCACGTTTGTACCTTTTGAAGGAGGGGAGTGCTGCGGGAACTCAGCTGATCAGAATTCCCCCAAGTACCCTCAGCCAGGGAGCGTTAGCCAGGGTCGTGGAGGAGTTTACCAACATATGAACATTCCCTGATCTTAAGTAGCTGGATTAGGGGAGCATTCTGTATAGTCTGTAATCACCTGGTCTATCTTATGCTAGCTTTGTAAAATGACCATTAACATTTCAGCTAAAGGTTATAGATGGAATATTGAATCTTCACTGTACTTATTTTAATCAAAATCCCATTTAGGAATTAATATCTGAAGCACACCATAATTGTATTTGCATGAATTGGTATATATTGAACCTAAGAAAATAGGGACTGTTGGCATCTACACCATCACTGTACACCAGTTACCTTTTCCCCAGCTCCATAGATGACTCAAACAGTCCCTGTCAGGTTGCTTGGCATGCATAAAGGTGGCCATACACTTTACAACCATCGCAAGACCTCAGTCTTGCGATGGTTGTAAAGTAATTAAAAAAAACTTACGATCTGCCCATCTTGGATAGGCAAATCGTACTTGCGATCATCACAAGCCCGCCCCCCTGAGGGGCGTGCTTCCGATGACTGCAATGCTGAATGGGCAGTGTGTGCGTGCGCACACTGGCCCGTTCGGCATTTGTCTTCGGAGCATCAGTCAAACCAGCCGAAAATCGTAAGATTTTCAGCTGGTTTTCTAGCATGCTTCTTAGACAAAAGACGTGCGAACCGTACAGTAGAAACGGTCGCACGCCTTCATTCACACTGCACGATTCTCGTACGATCGCGGGATTTCCCGCGATTCTTGTACGAGAATCGTGCAGTGTATGGGCACCTTTTGTTTGTTTACCAATGTGTTCAGATCTGTGTGTTCTGAGTCCATTTAAATTCTATTGTGCTTTATGCCTTCTGATTCCTATAGGAGCAGCCTGCTGTGGACATCAAGAGACTGTTTATAACATGGTGGTATATAATAATAAAAAAAGAGTATATAGTAAAGTGTAAAACATATAACGGATTGCAGGATGCAAACAGATTGTAAAGATGGCCAGGAGCGCAAAACTATTTACATAGCAGATTTCGACAAACTTTGGATTGCCCAAATGACTGAACAGATCAAAGCAACCTTACCCCAACATTTGCTATCAAATACAAACATAAACTGAGAAAAATGGTGCTAAGTTCCTTTGTTGCATTCTATAGGTTTGGTGATTGAAACCTGTTGCACATGGTTAAAAGTGTCTGAAAATTACCATGCATGGCTTGTATTATGGCTCCCTATGGGCAGCATAATATACTGGCCATGCATATGGCAAGGTCAGCCAATCTGTATAAAAATATTCATTGGATGACTGGCTGATGTGCACAGGACACCCCAGACATTCATGGAAAAGACTTGTGGCAAAAGTGTTTGAAAAATCTAGGAAAACCGTTATTAAAGTACGGTTTCTGCAGAGAGCAGTTGGCCACCCATGCTTGATCCAGTTGCTGAACATACAAAAAATGGTTTTGCAAATATATGTTTACTGTTAGGTAAACATACAGAAGAGGGAGGTGTATATGAGAGTTGAAGTATTTCAGGAGAAAATGGTTGGCAGGCGAAAGTCATCCTAAGTGATTGTTTCATCCGCGAAGAATGCTCTCATGGGGCATAGAGAGAGATATTGGAGTGGGCCTACAGAACATTCTCTAAAGTGTACATATATATGCACCCAGGCTATGGACGGCGCACATGCACCCAGGCTATGGACGGCGCCCATGCACCCAGGCTATGGACGGCGCCCATGCACCCAGGCTATGGACGGCGCCCATGCACCCAGGCTATGGACGGCGCCCATGCACCCAGGCTATGGACACTTACATATCCTTAAGAAACCATTAAATAGCTTTTATTCAAGATCTCAACTGATCTCTGTAGCTGCAGACACTGGAAACAAAATAAAGCTTCAAAGCTTTTCTTACTTCTATAATGATATCTAAGATTTAATTCACTAGTTTTTGTTTGGATTATGAAATGCGAATGTATCCGTTCAACAAATTCACACAATAGGCTGCAAATAAGAATGACTTCTGACTTGTAGAAAGAAAGGAAAATTCCGAAGTTTTACGCAATGGAGCAAAGCCTCGGGGTAAATTGTTTCTCCCTGGCACATTTTTCTAGTTGTGTGCTGTTATATTTTGGGCTGATGCTAATGTATATAATGGAGGTTTTATTGCTCTTTAGTGCTTGAAAATTGGAAAAAAAAGACACATATACAGTACTTGCTGTTTGAGAATGTGTTAAACATTATTTTATTACACCTTGGCTATAATGCATTTATGGGAGCTAGTCAATTGGCTCCACTTTGATCTCTATAATTGTCATTGTCTTTTACATGCTAATTAGATAGTCACACCTAATTACTTGTGAAACTCTTATCATTGTTTTATTGCCTAATTAGGATGATCTGCTTGTACCCACAGAAGGCCATATAGTTACATGCTATGTTGAGATTCCTGTTTTAGAGTATAGGGAGGCTTTAATTGTCCAACTACTTATTATTAATATAAACAAACAATAGACCTCATTTCTAAATGTTTTATGAATGCAACTTAATTTAGAACTACCCTTATTGCCCATAGGAACCAAACAGATTAAAATGTCAGCTGCAGAATAAATAGGTGGATTGAGTAGGGAAGGTTAGAACATCTGTCAATGTTTTATTGTTGCCTATGTCCTTGTTCATATGATTTTTCCTTACTGAATGAAAATCTTTTCAATTTCTTTCTATTTGATGGGTATTAGACAGAACAGGAAATAAGGAAAAGTTCCCCTGAATGGGGACACTGGCCGTAATAACACATTTTCTATTAAGAGATGTTATTGTTGACACTGCCTCCATGAATTAGATTTTTCCCTCACTTCCTGTCCGGGGGACAGGTGCCAAAGCAGGAAGAAAAGCTAAATTCCCTGTATAGGGACAAAGACAGCATTTAAAATCTGACAGTGGAGACAGATGGCATTTAAAACCAGGGATTCTGACCCTTCACCTACTAATTCCTAAAAAAACAGTTTTGGCTGGACTTTTAAAGTACACCAGTGACACTTTGTAATGTTAATTTGTGAATTATTATAGTTGTGTAGGCTTATACATAAATTATGTATATTATGTATATTGACCCCATATACAGATGCACTTATTACTTTGAGTCTTTCCAGCTGAAGAATTTGGTGTTAGAAGTCACATGAAGATTGGCAGATTGCTGCCTCATCAACTGCTTGATCTTTTTGACTTCCATGTAACTTAAGGTGCCCATACACCTTACGATTATCCATACACCTTACAATTATCGGACGAAATTTTTCGTCCGATGATCGAACCGTCGTACGATTTTCCATCCTGGTCCATCCTGCCCCGATTATCGAAAGATTCAATCAGCGGTAGTTAAAAAAAAAAAAACACCTGAACGACTTGCGGTAATTGACCGCAATTATTTTCGTATGCGCAGTGTTAATCGTACGACTTTTGACTGACGGAAACGCCACCAACCATGCGCACATTGTAGGATCGACCAAAGTTTTCAAACATGCTTGACTGTCAAAAGTCGTACGATTGTACAGTACTATCGGTCGGGCACTCTATTCACGCGTTACGATTGTCGTACAAAAAGTCGATCGCATACGATTATCGTACAATAATCGTAAGGTATATGGGCACCTTAAGAGGAATATAAAATATACAGGTTGCTGCTGTTTGGTATTGCTATGTGCACCCAGGCAGAATACGTCATGTTTAAAGAATCTAGAAGTTTGTAAACTTAATTATTGGAAATTGTTCATTTCATTATGTCATAATCCATTTTGTACTTCCTCAATACACTGACACAATTTCACTCAGCCCTGTGAATATGCACTTCCCAACTGAACAGAGCCTGTCGTCAGCTGCAACTCAATGTCTGAGCAATGTAACATTATCATTGCTTGCTGGAAGCAGTGCATGATGGGATAGGATATGTAGTCTAGGGAAATAGAGATTGTATTTAATCAAGCAGCAGGAAAAGAGATTCAAAGCACACTGGGAATCCAGGATATTAATGAAAGTAATGGGCAGATGGAAGGCAGCACTCACTACATAAAAGGTTTTTTTTTTTCCAAGTAAGCTTTGCTTACATTATCAAAAAGAACTCAAGTATGTATTCCTATGACAATGCTGATGTTATAACCCGATAGTATATGATATGATTCAGAACTCCTTTAATAAGAGGGCAAATACAAATCCTTTATAAATCAGTCTTTACAGTAATAGTGTCATCATTTATTTAATTTGGTTTTCAATATCGTTAACATTACAAAGATTAATAATACTTGAAAAGATTATGTAGACAAATTGGGTATGTAGGAGGCAGAGAAAAGTGGGGAGGTGGGGGTGACAGATTATTTACTAATGGATTACAGTCGTTACATATGAGAACGTTGTTGATTTAGAGGAGTACTGCACATTACTGAATTTAAAACAAAAGGTGAATACTGTTGAAATACAGAGTATTATGACGTGATGACCCCTTAAAGTCAGGACGTAAGTAAAAAGGACAATATGACTAAATAGGTATAATTACGGGGAGTTGAAAATACTAAAGCGGTAAGATGAATGTAACATAATAAAATAAGATAAGATACTATTGA
>NW_017306331.1:1311794-1315749 GCF_000935625.1 Nanorana parkeri | reverse complement strand
ATATATATATGATCTAGCATGACCATGAGGAGAAGGATGCATCTGATCTGTTATGGTCTGGGGCTACCTTGAACTGCATTTTTATTAGATCTTTTAAAAATATGGGTCAGTTGTGGTAATGAAGGTGGACATGTTTTTCTTCCAGTGGTGGGAAACTGCTACCCTGGCAGATAATAGACAATGCTGTTGAATGCCCTTCCTGATTTTAGATAGCGATCCTGGGAGCATGGACAGTAGGGCCACCATTCAGGTTGTAATGCACATTTGGAAGATATAACTTCTTTCCAAACGTTTGTAATAACAGGGAAATCCCACCATTCACAGTATTTATTTACGATCAGTCAGATCCTTGAGAGTGCTTCTTTTTCAGTCTGTGAAGTTTCTGTGCTGTGTTTACTGTCTGTGTCCAACCATCACATTCTTGCTTTTATTCTCCCAACGCAGAAATTAACTTTCATATATACAATACAAGTAAAGTACTAACTCAGGATCTATTAGTCGTTTCAGACTCAGTAATAAAAAAGGTCCAAGTTGTCAGTCCAATGGGCAATCAAAGGTTCTGCAACTGTTCAGCAGCTACAAGGCAAAGTCTTATCCAGTTCACAGCCAATAATCACTATGTTTTTGTTAATCACTGATTTCATACTACGTGCCTTAGATCGGAGTAGCCAAACTTCGGCCCTACAGCTGTGCTGAAACTACAAATCCTATCATATATCTGTCTCTGGGAGTCACGCCTGTGGCTTTCAGTGTCTTGCAATGCCTTATGGGACTTGTAGTTTCACAACAGCTGGAGGGCCATAGTTTGGCTACCCCTTCCTTAGATGAAGGCAGTGTGGCTCTAGGGCAAAGACACCTATCATTTTCTTCAGAAGAGTAGAATGGAACAGGAGTTAGTCATTATTCTCCCTTAAAGTGACATTAAACCCTCAGATTTTTTAACAAATAACCAATACTGTAATGTGTGCCTTACTGTAATCCATAGTAGTTTCCCTTCTCTTTGCTGCTCTTCCTTTTAAATCCTTATCTCTTCTCATGCTTGGGGAGAACTTCCCTTTGCAGCTGAGTGCCTCTTCCTGTAGTGCTGGCTCAGGTTGCAAACCTACACACAGACACCATGTATCTACTTCAGAGACAAGGCAGTCTGCTGCAAAACAGAAGTTTTGCCCAGCATGAGAAGAGATACAGATTTAAAAGGAAGAGCAGCAAAGAGAAGGGAAACAAGGATGGATTACAGTAAGGCGCACATTACAGTATTGTTTTATGTTAAAAAATCTGAGGGTTTAATGTCACTTTAAGGCATAACCTTCATATTTGTCTAATTACAGTACCCACACAAGATTTATCTGCATTCCAGATTATTAATTATGGGTTTGTTACTAGGTCACAGTAGCTGTAATGTTATTAGTCTCAACAGACACCACCTCTTTGCCACTTGTTGCCTGGTACCTCCAGTTTTTCCGCTTGGACACACAGTACATGTAATTAGCTAAAGGATTATAGATTTTTTTCTAGGAATTGTGTGTCACCCATGTCCGCCCTAAGTGACTGCTGGTTGAAGCAGATGAAACCTGTAATCCATGTACATTAAAGTCAGGGATATTCAAAACAAGTGTATTCTCCAGCCTGTCTTTTAACTAGGAAATAACAATATCATTGAGGAAAAAGGTACCTACTTAAAGTACTAACTCAGGATCTATTAGTCGTTTCAGACTCAGTAATAAAAAAGGTCCAAGTTGTCAGTCCAATGGGCAATCAAAGGTTCTGCAACTGTTCAGCAGCTACAAGGCAAAGTCTTATCCAGTTCACAGCCAATAATCACTATGTTTTTGTTAATCACTGATTTCATACTACGTGCCTTAGATCGGAGTAGCCAAACTTCGGCCCTACAGCTGTGCTGAAACTACAAATCCTATCATATATCTGTCTCTGGGAGTCACGCCTGTGGCTTTCAGTGTCTTGCAATGCCTTATGGGACTTGTAGTTTCACAACAGCTGGAGGGCCATAGTTTGGCTACCCCTTCCTTAGATGAAGGCAGTGTGGCTCTAGGGCAAAGACACCTATCATTTTCTTCAGAAGAGTAGAATGGAACAGGAGTTAGTCATTATTCTCCCTTAAAGTGACATTAAACCCTCAGATTTTTTAACAAATAACCAATACTGTAATGTGTGCCTTACTGTAATCCATAGTAGTTTCCCTTCTCTTTGCTGCTCTTCCTTTTAAATCCTCATGTCTTCTCATGGTTGGGGAAAACTTCCCTTTGCAGCTGAGTGCCTCTTCCTGTAGTGCTGGCTCAGGTTGCAAACCTACACACAGACACCATGTATCTACTTCAGAGACAAGGCAGTCTGCTGCAAAACAGAAGTTTTGCCCAGCATGAGAAGAGATACAGATTTAAAAGGAAGAGCAGCAAAGAGAAGGGAAACAAGGATGGATTACAGTAAGGCGCACATTACAGTATTGTTTTATGTTAAAAAATCTGAGGGTTTAATGTCACTTTAAGGCATAACCTTCATATTTGTCTAATTACAGTACCCACACAAGATTTATCTGCATTCCAGATTATTAATTATGGGTTTGTTACTAGGTCACAGTAGCTGTAATGTTATTAGTCTCAACAGACACCACCTCTTTGCCACTTGTTGCCTGGTACCTCCAGTTTTTCCGCTTGGACACACAGTACATGTAATTAGCTAAAGGATTATAGATTTTTTTCTAGGAATTGTGTGTCACCCATGTCCGCCCTAAGTGACTGCTGGTTGAAGCAGATGAAACCTGTAATCCATGTACATTAAAGTCAGGGATATTCAAAACAAGTGTATTCTCCAGCCTGTCTTTTAACTAGGAAATAACAATATCATTGAGGAAAAAGGTACCTACAGGCTTATTTACTAAGGTATTGTAAGGATCAAAGCACTATGGGGTTTATGTATCAATGTATTCTCACCAAGCTCTGGAATTACTTCTCTTCAGCCTCCGGTCAGCATCAAACTTGCCCTGGAAGTTTCAGTCTGATTGGTGGATGTCAAGTCAAATACTGAGTAAAAATACTCAAGGGGCTTATGTATGAAAAGTGTTCCAAGAAAACAGTTTGCCATTTCCTGTGATTGCCTGTGTACACCTTCAAGGAACCTTCAAGGTTCAATTCACAAAGCTTTAAATAAGCTTTGTGGTGACAGGATCTTTAAAAAAAGATCCTGTTACCACCTATCACTCCTTTCACACGAAGAGCATCCATTGCAATCAGCGGGGGATCCGTGCACAGATCCCCTGCTGATCGGAGCAGTCTGGAACAGGTGTCACTTTTGTGACATCTGTGTCCATCCTTGCAATGGAGGCAAAAATTGAACTAACTGGACCCATGTTAGGTCTATGGGCAGTCAGACGTACCTCTGATCTACCACTTTCAGGTCTGTCAAAATGGAGCTTGGTTCAGTTTTTTTTTTTCTGGACCGGGGACAAACTTGGAGATAATCGGATTTGAATAGGTGCACGTAGGCGCCCGTTAGTTTACATCTGGCTGCCCATAAAGTTACATTGGGTATTTGTTCAGATCCTCCTGCTAAAACGACAGCTGGATCGATCGGACCACCCGTTCGAAAGGGGTCTAGCTGTAAAAAAAAAAAAAGGTTGCATGGATGAGAAGGCTTTTAAAACTTGCCTGTCCACTGCCTGTGCCACCAATCTTTGCTGTCCTAAAGAGATATCACTGCAGGAAAATCATCATGCTGATTCTCCCCTTTGATCTGTAGTTCCATACTGCTCTGTGTTCTGTAATTAAATAGTGGCCGGCGGGTGGAAACATTACACACATTTGGGGACCAGCTACCCAACACACCCAGATGTGAGTCCAGAAATTTTAGCCTAAAGCAGAAGGAGGTCAACGGCGTCAGCTCCCATATCTCTGTCATGACAGGTTTCATTTAAAGGGTTCTTTAAGTGTATGCTTAAATA
>NW_017306331.1:1284204-1311770 GCF_000935625.1 Nanorana parkeri | reverse complement strand
ACTGTTATTCAATGATTCAAAACCATCTACATCTTTGGAACATCTACAAGAAAGGACAATGTGTGCAGTCTTTTCACTAGGTTTCTGTACAATATTTCAATCTTTTATTAAATCCCCATAAATATGTCCATAATTTGCCAATTTTTTACTAAAATTTCCATGGTGCGGAGATTAAAATTTGTATATAATTTATCAAGTCCCATGGTTCTTGATCATTCCTCACAGAAACATATGTATTTGGAAAAGCTGCATTGAGTCAGAAGTTTTGGACACTGCTCTGCACCCCTCAGATAATTTTTAATTGGCCCCCACCCATGCTGAGTTTTGTATTACATGTTAAAATTGACCCACACACAGACAGACTCAACAGAAAAATGTATTTAATCTTTTTTGAGCTGCTGCATTTTGCAAATGCTTTTTGCAGATTTTTTTTAACGTCACATAGATTTATGTTAATATTTGACTATAGGATGGACAGTCTTGCTTGGATGGTTAAATAAACAGTACAAGAAAGGCTGAAATACTTTTTTCTCTAGAAAACAAAATACACTGTGCTTGGCTTTCTTCATTCCTCAGCATGTGACCAAAAGCCTAGCTGTCTATCCACTTGGTCTTTGAAAGGGGATCAGGCAATCCACCCTCCTAACCTCCCCGTTATCAGAGATCACTTGAGCAAATGCCAAGGCATTTCGATCACATGACAGGAGGCAGCCTGGTACAAAGTATCCTTCAGGAAAAGGAATTATTCAGCCCTACATTACTTTTTATTTTTCGTATTCTTATGTACCGTAATTTATTATTGTTCGTTTTAAAATTGGGCACACCCGCCTACATAATTAATGGTGCCCATACACCTTACGACCATCGCAAGACTTTTGTCTTGCGATTGTCGTATGCTTATTGAAAGCTCGTACGATCTGCCCACCTTGGACGGGCAGATCGTACTTGCGATCATCGAAATGACCGCAATGCAGAACGGGCAGTGTGCGCGTGCGCACACCGGCCCGTTCCGCAGCTATCGGACGAGCAGCTTAGAAACCCGCCGACAATCGTACGATTCTCGGCAGGTTTTCGAGCATGTTGGTTCGACAAAAGACGTGCGACCGTACAGTAGAAACGGTCGCACGTCTTCGTTCACACTGCTCGATTCTCGTACGATCGCAGGATTTCGCCCGATTCTCGTACGAGAATCGAGCAGTGTATGGGCACCTTAAGAGTAACTGGTTATTTTTGTATAATACATAGGTTTTTTTATATGTTTAATATTAATGTGTATATAGGTTTTAATTATTGTGTAACTGTGTTAAATATTTAACTCACTCCAGGTTTTTATAGCCAGGGGATGTGGGTCCGCCCCTTCCTGAGGGCCAATGGCAGGCGAAAGGTGTGTGTGGGCTGGGGAACTTCTCCCAGCAAGGCCCACATCTGAAGCCTAAACAGGCGCATGCGTGTTGCGCGCGCGTCCCCGGGCTGCGCGCGCAGCCTGTGTACTGCGCACCCGTTGCGCGGCTCGAGCACGCGCATTAGCTATCGGGGTGCCCGTGGGTCTGCCAGGTGGAAGGGAGGTATGTACCCTACGTCCTACCCTCTGGCCTCGGGGGGGAGGGGGGGTGACGTCCCTGTCTTCCCTGGCTTCCTGACAGCATGTAAAATAAATTAATGTTCTAATGCTATGTACCCAACAAAGGAGAAAATGTTTATGAAATAGATTATATTACCCTGCTTGATTATGTACCCCTCGGGATGAGGTTTGTCAGACGTTTAATCTGTGTGAAAACATTTCAGGTTCTCCAACCCATTAAGCACCAGCACAGTGTTATATAAATGTTTTTAGTTGTTTGCGACCAGACACCTGGTTGAGGTTCCAGAGGTCTGGTGTCATTTTTTTAAATCCTTAAAACGCCTTTTAAAACCGTGTTTTGCTCTGGAAAATGGAGACTTGGTTGCAGATAACAATATTCACTGTAAGTGGTGGAACCAGTTCGTCTGGAGTAGCACTGAGCTTCGTGTCAAAGGAGGGTGTATAGGGATATGTCCTTATCCAATCGTTTTTTAGTGTGACTTCATGCTGTGAACTTGTTACGGCTTTAGGCCGGCAGGGATGCTTCTTTATATATTAAAAATTTTAAATGTTTGTCAAACCCAGAAGACGACGAGGGAATTGCTTATTTAAACATAAGTTGCAAAAAGCAATTATATCTGCATGCATCTGGAACGTCTACCATTACCAGCTTGTCTGGTGACATACCCCCTTTGCTTTGTTCCTGGGCCTCAGACAAAATCTCTGTTGTTCTCCAGTCTTCATGAGGGATGTAAACAGGTGCACAATCAGGTGCTGGTCACCACCAAAGCATGGACCCAGGAATGGAGATTTCTTCCCACCCAGAGCTCTAAGAAATCTCCTGGCTCCAGGATCCCAACCTTGATCCAGAAAACCCAGAAAGAACTGAAAAGGCAGTTCTCTCCTGGTACCAGTAATGTCTTCCTGGAGCCACTCAGCCCCTCTGGCTGAGAACCCTGGGTGACTTTGAGGCCACCTAACACCGTGGTATTGCCTCACAATGCCACAGTATATATATATACACACACATGTGTGTGTGTACATGCATACAAACACATATGTATGTATGTGTGTGTGTATATATACATACATACATACATACATACATACATACATACATACATATACAGCCTTTCAGCCTGGTTAGAGGCTGAGAACTGGATGGAGAAAGCGAGATTTAAGAAGCAGATGTCAGTTGTTTGTAGGAAGAACTCAGTTACCTCCATACACGCACATGTGAAGACATCAAAAACTGTTGCAGTTTTCACATTCATCTCTGCAGATGATATTATTTACTGTTTAAGTGAATGATGCAATAATTAATTGAATGATTTACTAGGACTGAAGAAATAAATGATTCTCCAAGGCTGAAATTGAAGTATCCACTCTAGGCAGCTTGTAGAGTCACTGAATGAACCAATGCCACTATCCAGTAAACAATGTATTTGTGCTGAAGTAGATAATTTATTATTTCCAAAGTAGTCAGATTTTAGAAAAATTCTCGCAGGGCTTCTGGACTGCATCCTTGTGTCCAGAATTGTATTCTATGGGCTTAAAGTAAGGGCAGCTCTGGAACAGAGGAACACAAGAGTCTGCATTTTCGGTGGCTTAGATTCAGGGGCTTTCAGTAGATCAAAATATTGTCAACTATACCAATTTAAGGATCATTTGGGCCAGCTTTGTGCTCTGGGTTGCAGGTTCAGACACAGAACCACTCAAACAATGGGCTTCGATTGTTTGAATTCCTTATGCAACTATTTGTGGTTTGAAGCATCAGAAAAGTGTTCCAGTAGGACAAGCTGCGTCCACAAACAAGCAGGTTAAACAAAGCCTCTGGACGCTCATCAACACTGCACAGTCTATTTTAAAGGAAAATACCTGATTTTCATTTGAGGCCTTTTCAAACACGAGTGAGACACTGGAAAGCAATGTCCATCGACACAAGCCTCTAGCTAATTGCAGCAGCCAGATGTAGTAGATAAAAGCCAGAAAGAACATTAGAGCAAGTTAGCAGGCAGATGGAGTCCCTTGAGGCAGTTTAGTGAAAAACGTTTAAGTTTGACTGGTGTTCCTTTTAATTCATTAAAGCACTATGATTGGTGACTTAAGGGAACATGAATAGTCTATGTGTATAAATGCTTTATGTGAAAGGCAAAAAATTAAAATGTTATTGAAAATAAAATTCTCAGATAACCATTAAATAATGAATATTAATATTTACTACCTGCATCTAGCTGGTAGCACACTAAAACATGCATTGCATCTCTTCATCTAGCTAATTTTACTGATATGCTGTAAATAGCCTGACGATGACTGTGTAGTTTGACCTCCTGGAATTGAGCTCTATTGACAACAGAAACAAATCTGAATGAGTTGAAGGTCCCTCTTACTGTTTGTACAGATACACGTGGATTTTCAAAGCTGTTGACAAGTAATTAGACACTGCTGGGCTTTCTTATTAAAAAGCCAAGTATGTTCAAGTCGATGGTATGTGTTGAGTAAGGACAGAATTTTTCAATTGTAACATAATCCTTTTTTTTTTCATTCGTAAGAATAATAATAAAAAAAATTTAATAACCTCAAGCAATGGATACTACTTTATTTTTCCCAGTTTTCCCATCCAAGTAACTTTTTATCTCTTTTTGTAGTTGCATTTGGTTGACTCATTTAAACCCATTTAAAACATTTTGCCATGTCAAGGTGAAGGTCAGTAGGGCGTGCAGTGCTGAATGGGCAATTCATGCTGCCATTTGTTCAGCGCACAGATCTGCTTGGCAAAGCATTTGTGAGACTTTTAGTCCTGGGTTGCACATTATTTGAGGATTCTAATATAATGAGCACACATGCCTGTTTGCAATAATGATGGCCTTTTGGATTTTTGCCCGTATTGCCCGTCATAGATTTTGTTGTTGCAGGTTCAAACTTTAGGAGAAAGCTAAACAAAAAGGGTGTTAAATTGTATTTTAATTATGACATATTACACTGCCTGGCCAAAAAAAAGTCTCCATCTGGACTTAGCTAACCAAATAGGCAAAAACTATAGGGGTTGCTCCAGTTGGTCAGGTCTAGGTTCAGCAATGTTATGTACCCAAAAAATAATGTTAGCTGCCGACCTGAATATACTGAATGATCGGGTTTTTCCATCAGTGCATTTTTTCTTCCCTGATGGCACATTGAGCATATTCCAAGATGACAATGCCAGGATTCATCTGGTTCATATTGTGAAAGAGTGGTTCAGGGAGCATGAGACATCATTTTCCCACATGGATTGGCCACCACAGAGTCCAGACTTTAACTCCATTGAGAATCACTGTGCTCCAAAAGGGTCACGGTTGTCACTAAGCTGCTCTCTGTTTTGGACCACTAATCCCTCCTCCAATCTTTATTTTCATTACATTGGGAAGCGTTCTTTTGTAGTTCACAAAGGTAGCTAGGAAAACTGAGGATTTCTGTAACTGCAGAAAATGTACTTAAGCTGTCCGTGCACTTGGATCACTTGCTACACGGCATGGCAGCTGCTTTGACAAAAGTCATTTGAAAAAATCAACTATTGTCAAATGGAGGGCCACACACTGCTCGGATGTTGAGTCAGCAGGACAGCTATATATGGGCACCTTTAGACTGAAAAAAGAAAACTAATGCAGCCACCACATCTAAGAACGGTTAAGCTGTAATTTATAAAATTTTTGGTTTTGGGGTTCCTTCTACTGCAGCTGCTTGGCCAGCCATTTCTTACACAGTCTGCTCAAAACTGTACAGTGCATATAGGAAGTTTCTTATATTCACCTTTGAAGGACGGCTAGCGCTGTACGTTTTGAGAATTTATAACGTATAGGAAGTGGACTGTTAATGTATGATTTATCTCCTGAAAAATGGACAACCTGATAAGACCCATTGTTGACACACATGGTAACGTGAATCATCTGCCACTTGTATCTGTTAGAATTTAATAAAATCTATTAAAACAGAAACACTTAGTTGATTGCTAATAAAGAGATAAGCTGGTACTTGAATTTCTG
Organism: Nanorana parkeri; assembly: GCF_000935625.1. Taxonomy (NCBI): domain Eukaryota; kingdom Metazoa; phylum Chordata; class Amphibia; order Anura; family Dicroglossidae; genus Nanorana; species Nanorana parkeri. The sequence goes on along the minus strand of NW_017306331.1, from coordinate 1,306,190 downwards.
CCTTGGGGAAGTTTATCCAGTATGCAGTGAACAATAGAGGTGTATATTGGATGTAAAAGTGTTTTTTGGGGGGTTTGATCATTCCCAAATAAATGATCAGAAGCCTTTTGTATATACTCAGCATTACATCATCGACTTAATCACGGCCCGGATTGCCCAGCGGGCACTTAATCCCCATTTCTTATATTAGGTCTCTATCCTTTTAACTAGTACTACTATCAGTTGTTAATCCCGCTACTCATGTCAGACCTGGCCTCCCCTTCCAGCTGGCTTGGAAAGGAAATTACTTTGTTAAGGCTCGTGCTAAGGACGTGTCCAGTGTCACCTAGAAGTTAATTTTAATATAATTTATTTTTAATGTAAGAAGTGTATGCACCTTAATTTAACTTATCAACCTCTTGCAGTCCCTGTCCAGCAGAGCTCATACTGGTGGAGGGAAAGGCAGCACAAGGAGCCAGTCAGTTGTATGGCAGTGCTCATGTGCTAACAAGACAAATGTTTATAGAAGGATAGAGCAGAGTGACAGAGAGATGAGCTCATCAGTCTTCTGCTTCTCCTTTAACTTGCTAGTTACAGGGTGGGGGAGGAACAAGATGTGGGTTACTGAACTGAAACAGAGAAAAACCTGGTTTTCTGACCTGCTAGTCAGGGCTGTGCTCCGTGGCAGAGCTGTGTAAATCTCAGGACCAGATGGACAGGAACAGAATTTATCTGGCAGGTAAAACAGCTCCCATATATGTATTTCATCTGTGTGTTTAGCTGATTACCTGGAGTGCAGCTATTAAATGACGTCCTTTGTAGCCATGGGAAGACAGGACCCATTGAGATGAGTTGCCTACTTGGACCATAAAGCTGAAGAAAATAGCCAAATATACAATTGAAATACATACCTGTGACCTTTTATCAGCCAAACGAATATGTAAATGTGTTCAGTCTTATGATCTAGGCATCCCTGCCATATAACATTGATAGGTTGCTGATCTTAGTTTTCTCCTCTGCAGTTTAGTAATAGAGCTTGGTCAACAACTCAGATGGAACAGAACCACACTGATAAGGTCATCACTCTGGTCTCCCCCTACTGTAAGTATGTTTAAGAAACGACATTGGCACCATGGCACTATACAGGCACAAAGGCCTTGAAACTGAGCAACAAACTCACATCCCTAATGTCTGCCAAATGCTCTGACATCCAAGACTGCTTAGTGATATGTGTAAAAACAAAAAAATAAAGGCAAAAAAACGTTAACATAAAAAAGGATCATTTAGTAATGCAGTGTAAACAGCTAAGATGGTCTGCAAAGCTCACTCTGCCACAGAGCCAATCAGAGTTCAGTGATAGACCGCAATAAGACGAAGATGGATTCTGATTGGTTGTTATTTATTCCTGCACAGTTGTTTGTCATTTTTAGTCATTGTATAAGTTGTTAACATAAATATTATTTCATTCCTAACATATTCAATTATTTTGAAGTTAGTTTTTGACTTAGGAACAGTTTTATCCCGATTTACTTCACTTATTACCATCATTTGTTGCGCATCATTTTGCATTCTGTTTCCCTAAACTGGATGACCTGGGATTATGTCATTAACAAGATCCGCTGTCACTTTTGAAGCACCGGTTAATGGCTCTGGGAAGCTAATTGACGCAGAGCTGCCCTGACTTATGACGGGGAGCTGCTTAGTGTTTAATTTACATTTGCAGAAAAGTGGAGGCAGAGTGTTTCCCAGGACACATATTTAATCAAATCTGTTTGATTTTAAAATGATCCTTTAATGGAGTCGTCAGATTGATACAGCGCAGGTGCCCCTGTCCTTTGACACTCACCCATGACATAACGCAGCTGGTTGGGGAGCTGCGATTAGTTATTGCTATAGGACATTAGTTATAATCATACATGGAATAGAAAAAAAAAATCATTAAGCATATCCAGGCTCCAGGGTTAGCTCTTGTGCTTCTTGTACCATTTCCTGGGCCTTCCCATTTACTTTAACTCTCCAGATAGACTCATATTATTCGTAGGAAACTCTTACTTTTATCAAGGAGATATCTTTCTTTGTGTGCATTAATCGGGAATTGAGACGCATGTGTTTGTCCTGCTGGAGAGTAGTAATGAGGCTGGGCTTGGTACAAACTCAGCTCGCCTGAGTTCTCTCAAGTCCGCTCAAAACTCTGACCACCACCCTCTCCTCCCGACCCAATCAGTTGCGGGGAGGGGCATTCTTAATCGGCAGCTATACATCACGAAGGGGCACCGCAGCTGCCAACACTGATTGGGTTGGGAGGGGGTGGCGGTCAGTGTTTGAGCAGACTTTGAAGTACTCAGACGCACTGGGTTCACAACAAGCCCAGCCTCATGTCTACTTCAGAGTTGTTTGAAACTGGAGCAACAGTGGAGGTGTTGTTCCTAGCAGCCTATCATGTTTAAGCACTCATAGGTTGGGGAAAGAAAGCAAATGATCTTATTGGTTGCTGTGAACCAAAAAACCCAATTGATACAAATACGCCCATCGTACCGCAGACACTTTCCTTTGCCTTACCATACCTTCCTTGAATGTATCTGCCATCCTAATATTCACTGCCACATCTGAAAGGTTTCTTAAGCAAGTACCGATCTTACTCTAACATTTGGTGCCTGTACACTGTTAGGGAATCCCACATCAGTAAGAGTGCTTCATTGTTTTAAAGAGGATCTGTGCTGTGACTGTTGTGCCCAAAAAAAGGCAAAGTACTAGTCCTCAATATTGCCTGTAGTTGCTTGTAGGGTCCCTGTAGCTGAACTTGTATTGATTACTGACTTGCTTTCTTTTACTCCACTTTGTGTCTCTGTATAGAGGCAGCTATATTGGTAGAAGAGCTGGGCTTTGCTTCCTCATGTCAGAGCTGCCCCCCTGATGACTGGTAATCTGATGGCTAATAGGGTAATGATCAAGAAGCAGGGTGAGAGGTGACAAAAGCACAGATCCACAAAATAAGTGGAGCAGAAACAAGGAGATCCTTGCACTGCAGTCTTCTGGTACAGCTTTCTCTCCAACAAGGAGTCTGTGAAGGTTCTCATTCATCCAGGTCATGGTATATCTGTACAAAATAAGTCAAGGCAACTGGACTTGCTGTATTGTTCCTGAAACTTATGAAAAATACAGCAAGTCCAGTTGCCTTGACTTATTGTTTACAGATTCTCCAACAAGGAGAACATCAAGCAGCACAGTGGTGACATCACCAAATTTCACTCCAAATCTCATGAGACTAGCAGTCAGTGGGGGCAGTATCTTAGATGATCTCACACTGCAGATTTTCATCTGTAAGGCTCCAGAAGAAAGCCTAGGCACAGTCGCATGTCAGCAAGGACGCTGCTATTTTTCAGGAGGAATTTTAGACAAAAGGGCCATTTTTAGGGTACTGTTTAGGCACAACTAAAATTTTAAGATGATGGGATAGCAAACATTCACTTTTTGAGTTCAGCGCTGCTTTAAATTTAACATTGATTTATTAATACATTTGGAAACTTTTACTAACTTTTAGTGGATTTGCTAAATGGGAACTGATATATTCACACGGATGAAAACCTATAGCAAAAATATTTAGCTTGGGAGAAACAATGCTACAATCAGTGTATCCTAAAAACTAAATTTTTATTATATTTGTTATAGACATTTTGCAATAAAACAGAGGAGCACTCGCCAGTAACTTCTCTAACGTGCTAAATTAAGCATTGTGTTTAATTTTCATTGATTCCCTTAAACATCTTATTGCTGCTCGCGGTTTTATGACAACTTGTATAATTTGAGCGCGCTTTTTTTGTCCTAGTATTTCATTATGCTGCGCTGTCCAGCCACCGAAATCTAATTCTTGGCTTGGGCTGCAAGAGTTTTAGAGATTCTTGGGGTATAAAGCTGATCATGTGATTTTTATTTCATTGTGTTGGCTCATTACATGACATGACACAGCAAAATGTGCAATTCTGCTCTCTATAGAGTCCGATCAGACGGCTTGTCTGACAAGAAGCAAAGTTGCTTTAGTTGAATTTTTCTGTCTGAACTTCTGTCAAAGAGGTGCCCCAGTCTTGACCCTCCCTGCATCGGTGAATGTGTAAAGTCAGCATTTTGAGTAACTGAATGTTTTGGGAGTCCCCTCTGTAGTGTCTAGAAACAGTTGAGTGTTTTAATTGCGTGTGTTACTTTCGGGATTAAATCGGAGCCAGTTAAAGCATTCTGTAAAATGCAATGCATCAGGGTTTCTCTGTACCAGCATGCTAGTGAATGCATAGGCAATTATGAATCTTAATGTAAGTAGTACAAACCTTATCAAAATTCAACATATGAAGCAAAGAGCAATGTGCAAAGTCGGATAACATGTGGCAGACAATCAGAATCTTTTTGTTAAATGGTTTTAGTGAAATAAAATAGCAGTGGTTGGCACAAAGTGCTGTGCTTATTGCTAACTTGCTGTGTCTGATTTGATAACGGACTTGAGAATTTGCACACAATAAATTGTGCACATATTCACTTAAATGAGTCAGTCATGTCAACAGAAAATTTCTGTTTACTCCTTTTTATTGCACATGATTAGTTATTCAAAGTGAGCAGGGATTTGGCTTTCACATGATTGGATAATTGAAGTGAATATTTACATAATTTATTGTATAACAATTCTTCACTCTTTCAGTAAATGAGCTAATTTGTGTAAGCCTAAAAGTAGTTAATGGTGGGAATCAAAAAAGAGCCTTATAATAATGGGCATTTAAAAGGACCCGAATCTCCATTTTTAAAGTGTATGTAAAGCCATTTTTTTTTTGGATAGAATAGTGAAGGAATTATACCCCTGTTAGTTTTTCTTTAATGTCTGTGTGATTTTTTGGGGAGATTTTTCTTCACTTCCTGCTGCAGAGACACAGCAGGAAGTCAGGGGAGATCTCTCCAAGCGAGGGACTTATTAAAGAGCTGTCATCAGACCAGGTGTCCACTTTAAAAGACCTGTGACAAGAATGGTCACCAAGGCCAATAAAGGTGGTAAATCCTTCCAGTAAGGTTACAGACAGCAAACAAAAAAATAATAATTCATGACATCTACCCCTTACACATTGTATATAAAACTAAAAAATGGCTTTACTAACATTTTAACTTGATGTACAGATGCAGCATTTCCTCTCAGGGATAGGTATGTCTGTTACTATTCACTTGTATTTTCTCCCTTTCAGCAGAAATTACAGCCCAGCATCAGGCTGTAGGGCCCCTCTGGAGGATGACATTTCTCCTGCTTGAGCTCAGGGCTGAAAGACTGACTTTTTTTACCAGGCTGTTGGAGGAGGGTAAAACTGTCAATTTACAAACTTCTGACAGCACCGCTATTATACCAATTCAAGAGTGGATATTCAGCTCTTTAAAGTATTAAGTGCTTACAGTTTTCCTCCGCTGTATAATGCCCAAAAAGTCTATCAGGCAAAGTTATATAGAGGGGCAGCTGTTACAGAACCCACAGGCTCTAAAAGTTCTAAACTCATTTAAGCTATTAACATTTGCAGTGCTAGGCTGCCCTGCTTATTGCTTACATCTGGGAAATTTCTGTCTCTTTAGTGGCCTAATTGAAAATGTGCATTTATATTATCAGCACAGTGACAATGTACTCTGTCTCCTGGATAGACCTCTAAAACTGGTCCCAATAACACCGCTTACTGCGATGTTCAATATAAGCTTTTTCTGTGGAGAAGAGCAATGTAACTAACAAGTTCTGGTCTTTCTTGCCTGCCTTGTGATGTGATCTGGGCTTACTTTGCAGGTGATCATCTCAAGGTAACAAATCTGTAGATACAAAATGTTTCAGTCGATCACATAATTTTAAGGCAGAAAAGAAATGTTATTACAGTCATCACTTTAATAATATTATATAACCTCAAGGATTATTTTTCTGCTAAGACAATAAATACTGAGCTTGCTGTTCCATATGATTCCCTAGTAACATGTTCAGCCTTGCATGGGTCAAAAATGGGCCTAGCTATAGAACTGAAGGGACACATTTCTGCTGGCAAAAATAGAATAGACTCCTACAATCTAAGCATAGACATTTTAAGAAGTGCAGCTGTAGCAAAAAGCTAAGGTACACAGTTATTTATTTGAGATTGCCCTTTGTTAGGTTATCCGACTCCTCAACATTCTAAAACCTATCATTGCTCGGCCCACAAGGGCATATAGGGTGATTATCCCAAAGCTCTTTCACCTGGGGAGCATAGAAATAAGAGATCCCTCATATGATCCCTCTCTACTCTATGACTAAGCCCGATTGGGTGAAATGCATTAGATGTGAGCGACCATCAGGTGGGGATCACAAGCTTGGAGATAGCTGGATTTTACAAATAAAAAAGCACGTGGAGAAAATTGGGAGTGTGCAGCTGTTTTTTGGATTGGCTCCAGGAGAGGTACAGTAATACCTTGGTTTACGAGCATAATTGGTTCCGGAAGCATGCTTGTAATCCTAAGCGCTTGTATATCAAAGCGAATTTCCCCATAGGAAATAATGGAAATTCAGATGATTCGTTCCACATCCCAAAAATATTCATATAAAATGATTACAATACTGTACTGTAATATAATACTGTACAAAATATAAAGAAAAAAAAAAACATTTACCGGTACCTTCGTGGCTGGTGTGTGGGGGACAAGAGAGAGGAGGATTATTGTGTAGGACGACTTTCACTATCACTAACGGAATCACTGCTATCTCTCGACTCAATGGAATATTTTTCATTTTGTGAAACCTTAACAAGGAATCTATCCAATGTGACATTGCATTGTCGTTAAACAGACTCATCGCTCGCACTGCTACAGCCTTATTCGGGTGGCGCTTTTCTACAAAATTTTGCTCTTATTGCAAGACATTGCTTGTATATCAAGGCAAAACTTTTCAGAAATGTTTGCTTGTCTTGCAAAACGCTCTCAAACCAAGTTACATGTAAACCAAGGTATTACTGTATCTATATTTTAACCATGTGACTGTAATTTAATTTTCATATCTCATTGGATTCAACTGAAAATAACTCACTTTTTTAAAACTACAATGGTGTGTTAGCTTTGTGAATTGAGCCCATAGTCTTGAAACAAATGTTGGTACAGCTCCCAACTGTACCTTATTTGGAGATAATATCCTCCTGTCCCTTTTTCCTCAAATGTCCAGCTTTTTTACTTAGTGTACTGGCCTGTCTAATTAAAATGTACCATTTTGTGGTAGTATTTACGTTGCACTAAACTCTTCATCAAGTCTTCAATATATTTAATGGTTATCTTCAAACATTGGTGTAAAGAGAAATGCGTGATGAAAAAATCAAATGAGGGTTTCCGCATTTCTTCTTCATGATGCATGTGACCACATGATTTTTTTGTGAATATTAATTAATATATATTTTTCAGAATTATTATTGTTGAAGAATTGGTGTATATAAATATAATAATAATAATAAGGCTTTGTTCATGAAACTACACATTTTTATGAGCATCTAGCCAGTCAGTATAAATGGTTCCATCCTGCCTACCTTGCACTGAATCTCATCATGTTTTGCATCAGACAATTATGTGAGTCGTTTTATATCCAGCCAAGAAGTAAACATTTTTAAATACATGATAGTGATGGTGGGCTGGCAGTGGAGTTGCTGAGGCTAATTCCTCTTTGCTACCTACCAAGGCCACTATTGCTTTGGCATCTTGATCATATGACAGCAATGTACCAGTCTACACTGGTCTGTTTTCCTGCAGTAAAACTCTTATTACCGCATGAAAATGCATTTTTATTACAATGTGGCTTGTTCACAATGCAGGGAAGAAGCAGGTTACGTTTGTAATGCATCTGCACCATGGCAAATCTCTGTACTGAATTTCTTCCCATGGTTTGTATAAGGTGTGAAAAAAATTACGCCCATTGAAAATTCACTAAAGCGTGCAGTAATGCTTCCTAAAAACAAGTGTTACTGCATGAAAGGACCCTAAGGCCCATGTCACATGAGCCATCACAACTTGCCAGCAACAGGATTATTAAAACACCCTTTATGCTTTTCTATGGAGTTGCTTCCTTACTAGCTGGACCAGTGAGATGCCGCACTCTCTGAGGGTTCCATGACAGCGAAGGAGTCAGGGAAGGGTTCCCATTCATGTCATCACTGTGATTGGCTGTCACAGCGTTCACATGACCAGGAGCCTGTCCATGACTGCCATCATTAAGTATCTTTTAAAGGGCCGGCCGCAAGAAATTAAGATAGGTTGCTTAGGGTGATTACGGTGGTCTGCCACTGTTCCTTGTATCTGCACATCCAGCGATTACCTGCAGTTGGGGACAGATACCGGACCCTGAATGCAGACAGATTGTGTCCAGGGTCGGTCATCTGTCCCTAAACGCAGGTAACCACTAGATGTGCAGATCTACAGCAGCGGCTCCTGTTAGCCTGTCTGCAATGTGGACAGCAGCGGCCCCAGTTAGCCTGTTGTTGCTTTGTATTTGCTTCCCAGCCGCAGAAGTTTGCATCCACATGTAACGCCCTCCCAGGCTGTGGTCATACTGTTGTGGCGTGTTATGCTTGTTGGTGCATTGGGCTGATATTCATTCTTAATGCCTCCCCAATGCACTATGCTGACATTGTTGTATTGCAGTGCAAGGAAATGCACAGTAATGCACTGCCATCCTGCATTACAAAATATAGTGCACGTATCTTTTTTAGTGCATTGTCTAGTCCATTATGTGCTGCGGTAGTATTACCCAGGCCTTTGGATTTGTCATCACTTTCTGCCAGGATAAACAGAGGGGTGAATCTCCCCAGACAGCAATAAAAACCCTACAGAGGTTTTAATACTTCCGCATTCCATTAAAAAGCAAACCAAAAAAGTTTTGGCATTCAGTATATCAAGCCAGTGTGCTATGCCATGTACTCCGTAGTGCCAATCTCTACTTTTTACAGAGGCCTGAGGCCTAATGGCTCCCTCTCATTGTTTGTGGTTCTGTTCAATCAAGAAAAAACTTGCTTTGAAGCAGCTACCAGAGCAAAAAAGGAATCACCGCAACGAAGCCTATAAAGTTTGAAAACAGCATCTTGACAACAAGAGCGGGCATGCTTGTTTTGGCTAAGTTCACTCCGGTTTGTGGAATTTTTACATTCACCGCAGTGTGAGATAAGACCGGCTTCTTTACAAATGTATGGCCTCACAATTTACATGGATTCATGATGAAAAACTTCTAGATACAGCAGGTTTGGGGCATTTTTACAGGGAACTGGTTCTCTGTGGAAATTTCCCCATGCTTTGTTATTTAGGACGATCTGTATGAGAAGGCGGTCATGGTTATAGTATGTAGTTACTGATTAAGGTAATGAGAGTGAGATCTGCTAAATGGAAGGATTTAATGGAAATGCACCCCTGGTCTCTTGTATCATGCTGCCTCTGCTATTACACAGTTTATCTATCTATCTATCTATCTATCTATCTATCTATCTATCTATCTATCTATCTATCTATCTATCTATCTATCTATCTATCTATCTATCTATCTATCTATCTATCCTATATATAATATGGTCCAGTGGGAGAGGCATGCACGGGTCTTGTAATGAGGCAACAGAGATAAATGTATTGGTTCACATTTCAATATAATTTACTCATTCCAAGATCTGTGAGGGCCTCTTCCACTGGACTGTTTGTATCTACCCAGAATGCACCTGCCAAGTTTTTACTTATCCAAATGCGGTGTCCACCATTGTATGTGTGTGTGTGTATATATACATATATATATACACATATATATATATACCCACTTGAGTTTCCGAGCTGGCCAGCTCTAATTAGACCAGTCTCTTGAGCATCTCTCCCCCTCTGCTGTAACGTTCTAGGAGTCCTCGAGTCATCACGTTCAGTATAGTGTATTAGATGTGAGGATGAGATGGGACATACAATTCTTGCAGTGAAAAAGGAGAGCGGCTGGAGGGAGCTCTGCCAACTTGGAGGATCAGGTGATTATACCTTTTATTTTTTTTACCCTCGGCAAAAACGAGCAGTTAACTCTTTCAGTTCGGGGGTGGTCCTACTGCCGGTGTAATAAAATTTGTGCCTGGAGTTATTTAAAGCTTTCCAAATGTTTTGCTGAAGTCTATGAGCAGACGGCTGTTATATAAGCTAAAGCCCTTGTGAACAAGGTCCAAGTCTTGACCCAGTGGCATTTCTTTAAAGTGACACTAAACTCACACAATCGCTATATATACGGCCAATACAATAACAACAATAACAGGCACAAGGAATAATGTGCCAAGTGCAATATACTTAAAGTGACACTAAACTCAGTTAGTGTCTGAGTTAAATCCTAAAGGAGTTAAATCCTAAAAATGCATTCAAGTACCTTTTAACTATTAACAAAAATGTATCTTATTTGTGTATAACTCGGCTGTAGATCCTCAAATCATCTCTGAATTGGGGCTGACACTGTCCTTCCTTCTGGAGGGTGGCTACTTTTGTTCCTGTGTGTGTTGTAAAGTAGTCACCACTCCAAGGTCACTCCTGTGATGGACTACAATTTCAATACAAATTAGTAACTGAACATGAGATTGTAGTCCATCACAGTGACCTTGGAGTGGGGTGACTACTATACAACACACACAGGGACCATGGGGAACAAAAGTAGCCACCCTCCAGAAGGAAGGACAGTGTCAGCACTAATTCAGAGATGATTTGAGGATCTACAGCTGAGTAATACACAAATGAGATTAATTTTTGTTAATAGTTAAGATACTTTAATGCATTTTTAAGATTTAACTCCAAAGTTTAGTGTTTTACGTTACTTTTTTGACACAATGCACATGTGTGAATTAACGCTTTGTACCATGAACTGCAAAGTGTGAATGGTCCTTTAAAGTCCTGCCACAAGATGCCTGCTGTTACCGTTATAAACCAGAAAAATATTTTCTGCGACTCTCTCTAAATTAGTTTATCGCAAGACAAAAGTCTTGCGATGGTTGTAAGGTGTGTGCCCAGCCTTAGATACTGTGGTCTGAGTTTCCTTAAATGAATAGCTTGGTTCCACCAATCCCCTGTGCAATGACAGTGCCCTTAATGGTTAGGGAGTCAGCCTTTTTAGGTAGAAGAATAGCAGTTGCCATGAAGGGAATGTATGCTTGCAGTTTCTATTGGAAGCCGTGACATAGTGACAATGCAGGAAAACAACTGGGAGACGGGAGCAGTGTGTTGTCAGTAAATAACAGGAAGTGCCTGTTCAAGGACCTTCATGGCAGGATCATCAGGTGAAAAAATATATCTGTTCAATGAATGTTGACATAGCCTCTAAGGCCCCTTTCGCAAGGGCAGTCCAATCAGGTCTGCCTGTCAGTCTTTCAGGCGGACCTGAATGGATGCTCAATATTAGTCCCGACTCTGGCCAGGTCCACAAAAATAAATGGAACAGAGTTCTGACACATGTCCATTTCCATCCAACTCCCCATAGACCAAGATGGGGTCCAGCAGTTTTAGTTCTCTCCTCTATCGCAAAATGGAGGAAAAAACTGGATGGACACGAATGTCACACCGGTGACATCCGATCCATACTGCTCCAATCAGGAGGGGGATCTGTGCATGGATCGCCTTCTGATTCTGGTTTGCCCAGGTTTGACTGGCTACCATGTGAAAGCTTTTCCTGTACGAGTGTGAAAAAACGTTATGTAAGGTTTAGAGCAAGCTTTAAAGCGGCCCTTTACCCCATTCCACTAAAAATCACAGCAGCATGCAGCTCTGCATCTTACATTCATTAGTTGAACAAACTTGTTTTTCATTTACTTACAAATAGAGTTCTTCTACTTCCTGATCCAGTTCTGGCACAAATGATGTAATGTTCCAAACCACTGCATCCAGGGAAGGTTACATCAGCAGAGCATTGTTGGGAAAATCTCACCTGTAATCTCATGAGATCTCAGGGAAAGACATTTTCCTCGCCTGAGATGATGTGCATGGTCACATGTCCTAGTTACATGTGCCTGAAATCCAGGAAGTAAAGAGAGATCTAGTCGCCTGCCCTTAGCTATCAGGGCCCCTGCCAGAAGAAACAAGGTATGCAAAGAATACAAAGCCGGCGATTATCTAGAAGTATGTGTTTTGTAGATTGTCATTACTGAACATTTCTAAAGGTGTGTTTGTTGTTATTTTAAATATATGGGTAAAGGTCCGCTTTAAGGGGAAAAAAAACAACAACATTTTATACCAAAGAAATGTAAATCTGGACATTTTTATTTACATTTTTTAGTTGATGTTTTTTTTCCATTTGAAGAGTCCATCACAGATGAAAAATAAGCCTCTTTTTGTTGTGGTTGCTGATGAGCATGGTTGATTGTGGCTATGGGTGCAGGCCCGATACATACTGACTTATGTGTAGATACTGCTAGCCAAATAGCAGAGTGTGCATTTTTTTTAAACAAAGGTAAATACACTCTAATACATTGTACACTGATACATTAAGGAGAACTGTCATGAAGCTGATTATAAGTGAGGTACCATATACAGTATATCTCGTATATATACCATAGCCTTTACCATGCCATACCATATACCAAAGTCTTTAGCTTTGATTACGGCACGCATTCACCGTGGCATCATTTTGATAAGCTTTTGCAATTTTTACAACATTTATTTCCGTTCAGAGTAGTATTCATTTGCACCAAGATCTCATAGTGATGATGGAAGAGTTGGACCACTGTAAAATCTTCTCCAGAATATCCCAAAGATTCTCAGTGGGGTAAAGGTCTGGACTCTGTTGTGACCAATCCATGTGAGAAAATGATGTCTCATACCCCCTGAGTCACTCTTTCACAATACGAACCCGATGAATCCTGACATTGTCATCTTGGAATATAATAGCCTAGAGATTTGAAATCAGGTGTACTTTTTAGATAGCCAAATGAGACATTATATGGTTTATAAAAGCTTCAAGTTTATTAAAAGTATACTAAAATCCTTACCATACAAAGGTCAGTATAATACATAACCTCCAATTATGCATTATCCCCATCAATAACCTATTAAACTACCCAAATTAAGTTTATACATTAACAGAATAGACAAAATTATATTATTATCACAAAATGAACTATCTGCTAAACAGGCAGTGGAATGGAGACCTTGCTCAACGTGTTTCCATGTTTACTCAGCTTCTTCATGAGTATAATTGAAGGTGTTAATAGATGATTGTAGGCTTTGCCTACAATTAAAATATCTCCTGAGCGGGCACAGGGACATAGACAGGAGGGCCTCGGACACCCAGACCCCGCCACGGACTCTCTTGGTTCTTTATAAAGGCTGTTGTATAGAGTGATTAATTCCCTAACGCAATGTAGTTGATACATTTACCAGAATAGACCAAATTCCATTAATTCCACAAAATCATGTATCTGGTAAATAGAGGAATGGAGACCTTGCTCATTTAACAGAACTCCACTTCTTTAGGAGTATAATTAAGGCTGTTAATTAACAATTGTAGTTTTTCCGGACTGTTAAAATATCCCCCGGAACAAACAGGAAGCCTTCGGACACCCAGGCCCCACCATGGACTCTTGTGGTTCTTGGTAACGGCTGTTTTATAGAGTGATTAATGCCATAATGCTTCCAAGATTGCAGTTAACATGATTCTTACATTGCAAGGGAGGCTCCCAAATTAAATGTAGGAAGGGATGGCTTGATTCTCTTCCCCCACTGGATACACCATTTAATGTAGGTTAACACCATCCAGTAAGATGATTAGGGCAGTGATGTTATTTGAGGTCATTGCTAATCCATGCAAGTGTCAAGCTGTTTATAGTCTGATTTTCCTATACATTAAATGCACGTGCGCCTATGTTGCCAAAGAGACAGGTCATACAGTATCTTCATTGAAAAGCACCTGCCAGTAATGGAAACATCTAAGAGTATTCACCAATATTGCAATATAATAGATAGAGAAATGTGTATGTGTAAATGTGTATGTAAGTGAGCAGCCTCCCCCCCACCCATGTGCCTGGGCTGAATAAGAAAGGGGCCTTACATTAAGGCCTCATTCACACACAACGCAAGCAAAATTGTATATTGCGAATATATATGCGTCTATGCGCGTATATGCGTGCACTATATGCAATCCCAGAACGCATCACTCGTAATGGAATTTTTAATGTGCTGTACGCGTGTATATATAAATATGCTGCCCGGACGCATCTCTGTTCCATTCTGTTTTTGCACATATTTACGCTATGCAAATATACGGCTCCATACGCGGCTATGTGTGTCGGAGCCATTTATTTGCATATAGTACAATATTCACGTACGCGCGTATATGCACGTCAGTGTGAATGAGGCCTTTATGAACCCAGTTTCATTTGCTGTAGGGCTCTGGGAATTTGTGCATACCTAATTGTGAATGCCATTAGTAGCTTTTTCAAAGTAACTGTTTTTGTTTTTCTGCTCCTTTAATTTGGTTGCCTCCTTAAGGAACTGGTGAAACTTTTTTATTTAACACAGTAGCAGTTTGAAGTTATTAAATCAGCAGGTTGTGCAACTTTGACAGGAGTCATTAGTAAAGCGGGGTTAATTAAGGTGTGCGATACAAACATGGTAATATAGTGTTACAAGTTGTTAGGTTATTCCATGTGCATAGTTGTGTGACATTTGATGGATGCTGTTCTGCTGCAATGCAAGGCAGGACACTGGAGGCAACTGCCTAATCCTATTAATACTATATCATTATTACCCAATAAAGGGGGCTCCAGGCTAAAGCTAAATACACACTTGAAATTTGTAAGTGTTAAACCTGCTAAAAGAATTGTAATTCTGTCAAGCCACACTAGTGATTTACCTATTACTGAAACAATGTATCGGCACACAAGGTGACCTTTAGACAGTGCCTGTCTTAGACCCAAAACTCTTTAAACTTCTGCACAACTGTCATCATTGTATAAAATACTCTGTCCGTGCCAGCTCTTCCTTGGCTGCTCTTGCAGAATAAAAATCCAAATGGGTCTTATTTCTGTTAACCGTGAGGGAGTGGTGTGTGTCCCTCTCTGATACATTTGTCTGTGTGTATAATGTGATATACTGTATTTTATTCAGTTCTGTTGGCAACATGGTCTATTCCAGAGCAAATCACAGGAGCCAGATACCCAGTGATCCTTAAAAACTACAGCCGGCGCCTAAATTTGGGGTTTTCTGTTTGTCAACAAAGTTGTTCCTAAACAAACCCTGCTGGTACCTGGATTGCACATAATGGCTTCTGAACGCAATATTAATTTGTCCACCCCTGGTCTGTTCACAGCATAGTAACACGCCAGCTTGGTGCTCAGTGCTTCTTTTGCCTGGCAATTGCCACCTGCTGGCTGCAGATGGTAAATATCAAATATTCATATGCAATATTTTATGTTTATCTGGCTAACAAGAAACATTTAAATGTTAGGTTTTGGTCTTCAACATACTAACCACTTGCTGACCGGGGTGTTTACACCCCCTTCCTGTCCAGGCCATTTTTCAGTGTTCAGCGCTGCAGTACTTTGACGTTTATTCCGTCATGCAACGCTGTACTGAAATTAATTTGATACCATTTTTTGGGAACAGATAGAGCTTTCTTTTGGTGGTATTTAATCACCACTGGGGTTTTTATTTTTTACTAAGAAAAAAAGTACCGAATATTAAAAAAACAAAACAGTTTTTCCCTTTATTATTTTATGAAACATTTATTTTTACCCAATTTTTTGCTTGGGGTCACGTCGGTTAAATAGACACCAAACATGTTAAGCCTTAAAATTGTGCGCGTCCGCGAAATCGCAAAAAAAGTCCATAGCCAAAATTGGCCATAGGCGACGCTTTAAAAGATTTTACTGCTCATCAGTTTAGTGTTATCAGTGATTAATGGCCCGATAATTATTGCTCTCTCTGCGACGTTCGCGGCGAAATGTAACATGTGCGGCATAATTGAAGCAATCGTCGTTTATGCGTGTAGGTGCACCTAACGCATTTTTGCGCATCTATGTGGGGGAGGGGGACTTTAAAAACATTTTGTGGTGTTTTTTGTGTGTGTGTAAATGTAATTTCTTTTGTGAGCAAATGTTTTTGTTTTTTTTTAACTACTTTTTCTTTTTTACACTTAACTTTATTGTTATCACATAGGGTGCTAAGAAGTACCCTATGTAATAACAAATCACAGTGACAGGTCCCCTTTATGCAGACATCAGGGGTCTCTAAGACCCCTAATGTCACCTAGGGACCCCCAGAGAAGCTGATGAACCACAGCTTCATCAGCTTCTCTCCGGTTTCAGTACTGGAGAGTGACAGAGGAATGCGGAAGTGATGTAATATACATCACTTCCTGCATTCAGAGACCGGTAGGAGAGCGGAGGGATATTGTGCACTGATCTCCCTCTGTTCTCAGTGCACAGAGCCACATCGCCCGGGATGGATGGATGCCCGAGATCGCGGGGACGGTGGCGGCGGGGACAACAATAGCGAGAAGAGGTAAGGAGGGTGGGGCGCACCCTGACTTGCATCATACAATCGATCTGACTGCTTGCATGTAAACGGCAATCTCCGGCCATTTAAAATACTGGTGGTTTCCCGCTCGTGCGCGCCAGGGGGCGCGCGTGATCAGGCTCGGGCACGCAGGACGTCTAACCCGCATCCAGGAGACTCCCGTCCGGCCGTCTTTCAACGCTTTGCGGACGGGAGGTGGTTAAATAAAGAAAATACAGTGATACCTTGGTTTACGAGCATAATTCGTTCCGGAAGCATGCTTGTAATCCAAAGCGCTTGTATATCAAAGTGAATTTCCCCATAGGAAATAATGGAAATTCAGATGATTCGTTCCAGAACCCAAAAATATTCATATAAAAATGATTACAATACTGTACTGTAATATAATACTGTACAAAATATAAAGAAAATAAACAAATTACCGGTACCTTCGTGGCTGTTGTGAGGGGGACGAGAGAGAGGAGGATTATTGTGTAGGACGACTTTCACTATCACTAACGGAATCACTGCTATCTCTTGACTCAATGGAATCTTTCATTTCGTGAAACCTTAACAAGGAATCTATTCAATGTGACATTGCATTGTCGTTAAACAGACTCATCGCTCGCACTGCTACAGCCTTATTCGGGTGGTGCTTTTCTAAAAAAAATTGCTCTTCTTGCAAGACATTGCTTGTATATCAAGGCAACATTTTTCAGAAATGTTTGTTTGTCTTGCAAAACACTCTCAAACCAAGTTACTTGTAAACCAAGGTAATACTGTATAGACAAAAACATTTTAGAATTAAGCAGTGCCAAGAATAGCTGACCTGAAACCCAACCCAATGAGATATTTGTTGCTCTCGGGAGCTATTAGTGTATAAAGACAGGTTTACTAATGCGAGAAAGGAGGTGTGAAGAGCAGAAGCAATGGGGTTGATTTACTAAAGGTAAACAGGCTATTCACTGTGCATCGGAATTTGCATTTGCAGGTGAATTTTCCCTTTAGCTTATTGGTGAAGTTCACTCAAAGAATAACCAACGAGCAAGGAAAATTAAGAAAAAGACTATATTTTTGCTGGCACATGATTGGATGCTGGAAGTCAGCAACACTTTATCTCATTTACTAGGCTAAGGGGAAATTCACTTGAACAGCTTTTTTGTCTTTAGTAGATAAACTCCACTGATGTCTCACCAAGAATGACAGGTGGTTAAGCATTTTGCGTATCGCATTGTGTTCCCTGATTGGCTGAAGGACTAATGAAATGTATGCATGTCAATTCCTTTTTCTCTGTAAGAAGTGGTATCGGTGCCACCTGCTCCTAGGGTGCTGAAAATCACTGTGTATGTTGGCATGCACTTCTAATATTCAAAGTACATGTTACCTCCCCCTAGGGAACACCAACATACAAGCCCGTAATTTATTGCTCAAAATGCTTGAACATGTGCCATTGGTTGCAAGGATCAAGCCAGGTATAGCCACCCTTAACCACCAATGAAAGTTAACTTTTCATCTGGTTAGAGCAGACAGAATAAGGAAAACTGATTGCCGATTGGTTTCTATGGACAAGTCTTTACATGTTGCACTTTGATCTGTCAGATATGCAAGAAATAGTGCAGAGAATTGTGATGGGATGCCACAATGGTGGCCATGCATGGAACACGATTGTTACAATATGTGGATGTTTTGTGACCACATATAGGGGGTGGAACATTCTGGACCCCAGAAGACCAATGTCACTGTTGCCGGTGTTACACTATGTTGAGGACACAAACCCTCCATGAATGGACAGCTTAATTCACAAAATCAGTCACATTTCATCTCTCAATTGATCTGATCACACTAAACTGAAACCTAGTTGGTTGCTCTGGAATAGCGCACATCGTTCTGGTTCTCAACTTTGCTTTATTAAATAAGCCCGTGTTATTGTCCTGGAATAATCCATGGGCTCACTGACATTTAAAAAAAAATGATCTTTCTTCTGCACACTGCCCCCAGCCCTCTGACCCTCATTTAAACCTAAGCTGCATAAAATGCTTTCTGATTGCATCTCTGTGCACAGTATTTTTTTAAAAAGAAATGCTTTAGAGAGAGTTAAACTACAACAAAATGCAGTCATTCAAGAACAATGAACTGTCTTTCTATACTTTGTGTAAATGATAACTTGAAAGGCTTTACTCAAAGGTAGACTAGTATTAAAACTGCCAAACACATCTTGAATTTCAGCTGAATCCTCCAAAATCTGAGCCGTGGGTGGCCCTATCAGCACTATCCACAAAAGTTGGTTACAAAATCAAAGGAGCCGGGTGGAAAACTGTTGGCCGAACTGTGACTGCAGCCAATCGTAGCCCTTTCTGCTGGTCCTGTTCAACCAACCAACCATATTTTGGTAAAAAAATCATGTTTTTATGTGTAACATTCACCTATAATCCAGTGACATCTAATATCTGAAGATGTTCTGTATCTATTAATATCTAAAGAAACTGAACCGTTACATAAAAATAAAAATATATCCAGTGGCATTTTGTTGATGGTGGGCATCAAGCTTCCATATGCCATGCTGAGGGCTAATATCAGCCTACAGCCATTTTTTGTAAGATTGCGGATTTCTATTTTAATAAATGTGCAAACACAGACACATAAAATTTTGTTTTGTAATGTTGTTCTTGCTGTCAGATGAGTAATATGAGTGTCAGGACTGATCATTAAAAATATGAATATTATTAAATATCTTAAATGATCCCTTACATGACCCAGCATCTGAAATCTGATTGGCTGATTTGTGTTACTATAGTTTTCATGGCTGCATTTTCCTTTTTTGTTTTGCTGCCTTGAATAAGCCGGGGAAGGAAGGCAGCATGTAAATTGAGGGAAGGGAGATTTAGCAACAGGGTTTTCAGGATGGAACAACACAGAGGTAAGTGTAAATATAGATTACAAATGTTTGTATGATTTGTGGAATACATAGGTGTGCGAAAGGTAGATTAGACTGTAGTTCTTTATAATGTTCAGTGCAGATTTTCCTCCTAAATTGGTGGTGCATTCTTTAGTCCAGGCTTACCACTTCCCAACCCCGATACAAGTTTTATTTTGCTAGGAAGACTCTTGTGTTTCCTTTGTATGAGAGAAGCATCTGTATATTCATCAGCCTCAAGATAGATAATCCCAGATTTGCAAGCTAGTCCTGGGCTGCGAGACATTTTATGGTTTAACTCTGTGTGGTCATTGAGACACATGGTGCAAAGACTTTGCTAAGGGTCATTCATCCTCTGGATTAGTTTCTCTTCTCAGGTCCTGTTAGATCATGGCTTTTAAAGATAAACAGCTTTATTCATATAGATATAGATAGATATATCTATATCTATCTATGTATAGATATAGATAGATATAGGTACATACAACATTATGGTTGCCTATATAATTGTTTTGGTAGAACAGGTCTAATTATCAGCGCTGTAGTTCTGCAACATTTACTAAACTGCCCATAAAGTGAATTTATACTCAAAAAGTAAAGGTTTGCTATGCTAACAAGTAAAATATAGAAATCTTAAATAATACATTTTGCAAAATACAAAAAAAATAAATTATATCTTGCTGTTCACCAGTAATTAGGCCTTAAAAAGAAACCTAATGTAGCTACCACATCTAAGGACTGGAAAGCTACAATATATTACATTTATATTTCTGGGTTTAGACACACTTTAAAAATGTTTTGGATTTACATACACTTTAAAATGGAAGCCTAGAAAAAAATGTGCTAGTATACATTGTCCTTGAGTTGGAAAAAGTCCAGCGGAGGGCAACCAAACTAATTAGGGGTATGGAGGACCAGAGCTACGAGACAAGGCTACTAAATTTAAACATGTTCACATTAGAGGTGAGGAGATTAAGGGGGGATATGATTTCCATGTACAAAATGTTTAATGGTGGTAGCAACATTAGCGATAAACTGTTTAAAATTAACTCCGTTACAAAAACTAGAGGCCATCACCTAAAATTGGTGGAAAAAAAATTCCAGCACAAGGGGCGAAGGGGGTTCTTCACAGTAAGATCAGTTAGGGTCTGGAACTCACTGCCACAGGCGGTGATTTCAGCAAATAATGTGGAATTGTTCAAGAAACTTTTGGACGATTTCTTAAGGGACCGTAATATACAGGGGTACAGGTACTCCTAGAATGAGATCCTAATAGGTTGGACTTGATGGACTAATGTCTTTATTCAACCTCAAATACTATGTAACTATGTAACACTTAAAAACAAGGATGGAAAAGGGACTCGTGTACATATACTGTATACAAATGCACAATCACACACATACACACAAAGGTTGGACTTGATGGATCTGTGTCTTTATTCAACCTCAAATATGATGATGATGATGTAACATAACTAAGCTACGGCCAGATCCTTCGGCAGCTTTGTGAATAGACCCCATATTGTCACATTATGGCAGTCTTACCTACCAAATTGATCCCCAGTCTCTTCTGTCATAATAGGCCCCCCTATCATCCCTTTTTATAAAAGATCGCCCACCTTCTGCTTAAAGGTGAGTGGATAAATGAAAATTATTTTTAATATGTGTGTGTTGGGTTTTTAAGCTCCTTTAAGGGCAGAGACTAATGTGAAGGGTTTTATATATTCTGTACAATGCTATAGTACAGGGGTAGGCAACCTCAGTACTCCAGCTGTGGTGAAACTACAAATCCTATCATTCTTCTGGGACTCATGCTTGTGGCTGTCAGAGCATTGCAATGCCTCTTGGGATTTGTAGTTCCAGACCAGCTGTAGTGCTGAGGTTTCCTACAGTATATTAGCCCTATATAAATGGCTTTATTTTTCTGTCTCATACCAATAAACTTGTTTTGTTCATCTGCTTTGGAAAATGTCCTATGATGGAATGCACATCAGATCGCTGCTTCGCTGCTGATAAAACATGCATAGATTTGAAAGCTATTCAGGAAATCACCCTTTTGGTTTTTCATGTTTAACTTGATGAGGTCCCATTTTTTTTTTGAGGCTCGCACTTTGAAATGTCCCTATAGGCATTTGCTGTAGAGCTGCTGATCCTCTGTAATTGCAGTAGGGTCGCTAGCAGGGAAAAAAATACTTCTTCCAATTGTTTGGAGACCTCTCTGGTCTTTTATTAGAATAAAATGCCTATTCTTTTGCATAAGCGTGAAACAATTTCCTTCCCTGCTAGCCAGTCGTGACCCTTTAAGCAAAGGTTTGCTGAGCTGTACAGATTTGGGAAACCTTTTAAGGACAAAGTTGCAGCTTTATTATACAGTCACAGAAAAGGGAAACTATTGATACATTGTGGATTGCCAGAGAACGTTTCATCTGCCTGTCAGAGGTTGGGGAAAAAAGGGGCAAAAAAATGGATTACCAAACCAAATAAAATCCTAGAATTGCCTCTTATATATCTATTGTATATTTCTATATTTTCTGCTCAGATAAATAATAAAGACTCTGAGAAACAAACTCTGGTCTTCCACCTGTATGCTCTGACTTTTTGCTCA
>NW_017306331.1:1270901-1284103 GCF_000935625.1 Nanorana parkeri | reverse complement strand
TATATATATATAATTATAAAAATGTTTTTGTTAAATGCCTGGAACGTATTGCTTCATTTAGGTGTGCTAATTCATAGTCCCGGCTGAAGTGCATTTACACTTTTCCAGCCAAACACATACTTTATATTTGTTAGATGTTCCCATTCACATAAATTCATATAATTAAAAATAAAAATGCTGCTTACATTTTTACTTGCTTTAAAAATCTTACCTAGCTTCCTCTTCTTTGGAAAGTTAAAAAGAGGGTTAATGGAGTTATGTAACCCTATCTGTACTGTGCTGGCAGATCTCTTTAAAACCCTGCTCCAATGAAACAACTAGAAAGGTAAGAAATATTTTAAAACATTTTTAGGTAATGCTGTGTGAGTGGGAACACATAACAAATATGTAGTAGTGATAGTAGTATGTAGTTTCTCAAATATGACTGCAAAAGTGGAAATACAGTTTACATTCTGTTGGTACAGGCCAGCTGGATGAATTGTTAATGTAGGTTACAAGAGCAGAAGGCAGTTGGGGTCCAGTATATCATTTGAGAAACACATCTCATGCCGCCCCTAGAGTGCACTAGATAAACCAGTATCGGTGCATCCCTACAAGGGGCATTTCACATGCTGAAGTGTAGGGGAGACGGGGAGGGTACTAATGCCAGGGTAGCTGGGATAAGGTAAGTAAAACTGCTCTTTCCGATACCAGAGACCTAAACAAGCATTTAACCTTTGCAATACGGGGGCAGCCCAATTGCAAGGGGAGTTTCTTGGTTCAGAATAGTGTGAACAGGAGTTAGTCTTGAAATTGAGGTGGCATTGCTGCAAGGGATCTTTCCCAGCATCCTGTGGGCCTATTATTCACTGATCCCAGAGCAAAATGCTACCATTTGTTGCTTTGTTTCCTCCCTTTGCTTCCTGCCCCTATGATTGCCATACAAAAACTATAACTAGCAAGGCAGCAAGCTGCAAAGATAGATTCGAGGATGACAATTAATGACACACAAGTAGGCTGTCTCCCTCCGTTAAATTTAAGTGTAAAATCTTCATGTTTGACTGGTGTCCCTTTATATAGACCCCACAGTGTACATTGCCATGGTGTTGGTGTGGACTGTGTGCAGTAGCCTGTAGCTGGTAGCACAAAGTACATTGTGTGGCCATGTCTTGCACTCAGGGCACATTGTGAGTGACAGGTGAAAGGCAGGTATGTGTATAAGCCATTAACCTGTACTACAGGATCACTCTGGTCTTGGCTGGATCCCAGCATCATCTCCACACATTTCTGAGAATGGAAACACTCATGGTGTTGTTGGGTGGAAATGTGAGGGATTACCTTTGTTTATACTGTATTATGTATGATAACAATGAACTCCCATTCACTTGACTCCATTAGGCAACCTTGTTTTAATCTTTCCAGAGTTATAATGGCCATGGGTACCTGGAGAAGACCCATGAGTGTCATGGGTTTAAAAAAATGGGCTGCCATTGGTGACCTTCTTTTGAACATTCCAATTGCCTGGCTGTCCCATTAATCCTCTGGCTTTAATACTTTAAGAATCACTGATCAGGAACAAGTGCACATGAAGACAAAGTAAAACCAGGATCCCCTG
Organism: Nanorana parkeri; assembly: GCF_000935625.1. NCBI lineage: Eukaryota > Metazoa > Chordata > Amphibia > Anura > Dicroglossidae > Nanorana > Nanorana parkeri. The sequence continues at coordinate 1,282,509 of NW_017306331.1, read as the reverse complement.
CCCTACTTGTTCCAGATGAGTAATTTGAAAAGTACCAAAGGCGCATGACAGCCAGGCAAATAGCATTCTTCCAAAGGATGTCATCTGTGGTAGTCTAGACATTTCTTTCTTAAAGCAGAAATAAAGTGTGAAAAAGGGGAGGGAATCCTGGAACTTTTGGTCATAATGTGTTAGCATGCACAGCATATTCGCACATTATGGCAAACGTACTTGCCAAACCCCCTTCAGCTCTCTCACCACCACTTCCATCTTCCTCCTGGTCTTCTTCTGAGATTTTTCGACCTCTTGATTGGCAGTGTCCAGATGATGTAACTCCCACGTATGAGCACGGGAGTTACTCAATCTCGGCATGCACAGAGCTGCACATGGACGGCTTGGTGTGCAGAAAAACAAATTGCTGAAATAGCATCAAGAATCATTTATGGCAGAAGAGACTTGCACAGTCTCCTCTGTCATATACATTGTCTTCCTTTTATATAGAGCCATATATAAATACCAGCACACCAAGGCAATCAGCAGAATCGTTGGTTCTTATTGGAAGTTCAGCCAATCTGGTATTTGAGATATATCCTATCAAAACTGCCATCTATTGTGATGAAGTACAATAACATTCATATGCTTTTCAATGCATCCAGGAATGGTGAGCTCTTCCTAATCACATGTAATTGTATCACATACGATTACATGCGGTGTGTCAGTGTTCTGTCGCTCGATCATTAACTTGAACGGGTGACAGCGGCCACTTGTAAACATCAGCTTAGGGATTCCTGCTGCAAGAAATCGCAAGTTCCTGCTGTAGGAAACCCTAGTTGCAGCTATAGTATGGGTGTGAATATAGCCTAAATGTAGCACTTTGCTGATAAAAAAAGTACAAAATTAAGCATATTAACTACTGTATATGTAGCCTGACTGCATTACAGTACTACATTTGGAGAGTTCAATTGGGCTTCAAGTTAAATTTGATTAGATTATGGTTCTTATACATAGACACAGATTGATCAATGATTTAAATAGTTTGTATGCCATGCTACAATAACATACATTATAACATACAATAATAGTGTTGATATTATACGGAGATCATAGGAGACTGGCATCAGCATTGCAAGGGATCTGATGGGTTGTGATTGTGTGATTTATATCAGGGACTAGAAACGATAACCCCATTCTGCAAGGAATGGAGTCATGGCCAGTAATGGAGAGATTGCTTTTCATACACTGAATAGTGCTGTCTGAATGAGGTTTATGTGGGACTTGTATGTTCCTGAACAATGACATCTCTTAATGAATGAAGAGTTTTACGCTGTTGTAACTTATGGTTTGTGCAATCTGTTTGTGAGTCCATTTCATTGACGTCATCTCATGATGCTTTTTTGCTGACTTAATGGACATTTTCATTACCAGTTTTATTGTATGTACATAATCAGTGTCTATTATGTGATGACTCTAAATTGCTTGTTATGCTACTTTTTACTTCCTTTATTCCTAATATAAAAAACACTGAGGAGGGTAGGATTTTCTGATATGACTTTTGAGGTAAAGTTAGTTTAATGTTAATACAAGAAAATGTGATTTGTTGCAGTGCTACGCAGGCTCTTGACCATCCAACACTTCCTGGTGTGCCCAGTGCCTGGTTCCCCCCTCCCCTCCCCCCCACTGTACTCTGTGGTTCCATCCGCCAGCCCTTATGTCACTGCTGTGTCCTGTAGTGATGTAGGGGCCAGCGGATTTTTTTGCAGAGATGTTTTATTTTTGCACTAGAGTAGTTTTATGTGCATTTTTTGTTTATAAATTCCGTCTTCACAGTGAGTGTTTTTGCTTCTTTGATCTTAATCTTCATTGCCTTATTACACTTGTAAAACAAACTGTTTCTGAATAGAGGACAGATTACCCAGCTCTAAGTGATTATACAAACTGTTGTATTTCTCTCTCTATCAGTTTTATGTATCTACAGTAGTAGTGTTTGAGTTGCTATTTTTATCACACGGGTGGTAAACAAAGTAATGTGGTTGCAGAAGAATGACATGCAAACACATGCTTAGTCAATCATTAAATAAAATTTGGGTCTCTGTAAAAAAAAAAAAATGGCAAGGTACTGTTATCAGTGAAAGGTAACATTTTAGCAAGAGCTGGAAAAGATTGAGTCATGCTGTTGTTTGAGCACTGTGGGTTATAAGGAGACAGTTTTAGGTTATTATTTTCTTGCTCTTGACACTTGTACACGGGCATTTTGTTTGCGTCTGAATTGCAATGGGAATGCGGAAATCAATTCAAAACACATGAAAGGAACTCTGCATCTAATTTTAACTAAGGCAAAGCAATTCTAAACCAACCGGAATTAGTCTGAAAGCAACCTGAAATTGATTTACTTCTGGGTTTGAAGCCATAAAGATGAGCCCAAAGGCTCTGCAAAGTTTTTTTTTTTCTTTGGCTTGTTAGGGTCCATTGCACCAGGCACAATGTATATCAGTAATTATGTGTTGACATTGTCATGGTTATTCACAAAATGGTGAAGGGTTTGGAGAAGTGAACAATCTAGGACAACATAGCTGAACTGGAAAGTGAGCTGAATTGGAGAATTTTTCCAAATCAGCTATGTTGCCCTAGATTGTTCACTTCTCCTGCCTTCTCCAAACTCTTCAACCTTTTGTGAATAACCCTGTGTGAAAGGTTTTGAGCATTTCACAAGCAATTTAAGCATTTTGAAGCATAGTGTGTTTTTTAGGGGTATTGGAAGCTCCTGAGTTTGTAATATGCTTTATTCGAGAGTTTCCTGAGTATTCCAGTATTTTGTGAGCATATCCTTGGAGAATGCCGCATGCAGATGTTCACTAGTTCCCTAAGCAGAATTCTCGAATGTACAAAGACCCAAATGAAAATTGCAAAAAAGTGCAAACATTTGGGCATTTTTCTTTGTGTTTGAGGAAAGGAAAAAAAACAGCAACAAAAAGCGTTATTATATACTATACAAAATCTGTCAGGTCTATTCACAAAAGGGTGAAGAGTTTGGAGAAGGCATGGGATTGCAGGCGGTACAAAATATAATAAATTAACATACATTAAAAAATACACAAGTTATGAATATATAAATTAATAAATGCACAAGAGACAATATCTGGATTGAAATTGGCCACGTCACTTTTTATTGGTTTAAAATAAATCAACTTTACTTAAAATATCAAACCATCAATCTCAAACTATTAATCAACCAATAATTGCCTAGCCACTACGACTCAAGCAATACCATCATGAAGGACTGTACATAAATTAAGTCCTCCCTCACATTGAGGGTGACAAACCACATAAAAAGCTCGCGACATATATGTTTCTTTTTTTTTTTTTTAAAAGGGGGGGAGTGTGGGAGCTCGCTGCGCTGTGAGTCCAGCCGAGTGACCTCTGCTCCTCAGGTGCTGACCTTTTATAAGGAGAGGTGAGCCCACAGAATCTTCTAGAAGCTGGACAATTTTCCCACCTAAACAGGTAAGGGGTTTCTTAAAGGGGCAATGCTTTTAAAGGGGGCAATGCTTTTAAAGGGGCAATGTAATTAAAATGCCCTGAGGAGAAATAGATTAAACTGAAATCGGGGAAGGGGACCGCCGCAAACCCATGTTAGTGGCCACAAATAAATTGTCGGCCCCTTGTCCAGGAGAAGTGAACAATCTTGGACAAAATAGCTGATTTGGAAAAATTCTCCAATTCAGCTCACTTTCCAGTTCAGCTATGTTGTTCTAGATTGTTCATTTCTTCTCCAACCTCTTCACCCTTTTGTGAATAACCCTGTTAGTGTATGTGCTGCACAGGGCCATCTAAATAATGAGGATCTAAGAAAAATATTGAGCGTGCGGGCATTCATTATATATGAATTGGCCTGTAGGTTCCTAGCCTCCTATGTCAGTGACACAAAGTATATTATTAGCCTTGGTGCTAGTAAACATGCAATATAAACATCTGGTGTCAAAAAGTAAGGGCTCATACAGGCGGCTGAACCTGTACAACATAAATTCCTGCCTATTTCCCCACTATGAAGCCAGAGGTGATGCGTACAGCTTTCCATTAGAGGTCATTGGCTGAATGTGGCTGTACATTGCTTGGTATACGCCAAACGTGCACAGACAGTCTGGATTCTGGGTTGTGCACCTGTAGGCTTAATACCATTGCCCTGCAGCAGTAAAAAATAACTTTTTGGTGGGGCTTCCTCTCTGATGCCTCACTTGCCTTGTCCTTAAAGGTGTGTTCTGCACTACCTGATGACTCATTGGAGCCTCATGGACTACCTAAAAGGTAAAAGTGCCATATTCTAGATGATATGAGTTTTTATACCATAAATCACTGTGACTTTGCCTACTCCTCTTTATACTTTTTACTGCTTGTTGTTGGTCAAGTAGAGCTGTGTTCCTTATGTGGTCATAGGAAATTGACACGCAACAAAAAAAACATGTCATCGATCGTGGTGTTATATCTCACATGCCAGCAGTAAATCGGTTGCAACATCTTACACACTGGGATGAAGGAAGTTGGATTCAAGTCTACAGCTAACAAATAAGTCCTAATGTGTAAAGCTTTTTTTTATTGTTTATCCCATTACATTTAAAGTGTATCTAATTATTTTTTTTTGCACTTATTGAACAGATATAATTAAGCACTTCCAATTGTATTTTTAGGAGACTAAAATGAAGCAAATAGGAAAAGCTTATTGTTAGTAGGGATGCACAGATACTTTTCGAGTACCAGTGCAGATACTTGGCATTTTCAAGAGTACTACCAGGGTTGCAGCGGTTGCAGTTGGGACCTAGCTCTGGCGCTCCACCACTGTCCTGAAATAATTAGTCTGTATTGATTTAGAAAAACTGTCACATGACAATAAACAAAAATGTATCAGTACTCATACTTGTAAGTACTCGGCAAGTACCAGTACTCGTACTCGCAAAACTGGTATCTGTGCATCCCTTTATTTATATTTATAAAAACAAAATCGTACATTAAACAGATGTACAAATGCAAGGAGCTCTGTGTGCTCCTTACAAATGACAGCTGCCTCCTAACTTTTGAATTTTTCTCTAGTCTAGTCTTGGAGCTCAAAAGTATCGGTACATGTACTCGTACTTGTACCGAGTACTGTACTTGGTATCTGTGCAACCCTAATTGTTAGGGTTTAATTACTTTAATTTGCTGACCAACATATACATTAGTGTAGTCATTTTGAGAGGAACATGGAAACAGCAGAATTACCATTGAGATGCCGAACACACGCACACATAATCTCCCTCTTCACTCCTGAGGCCCCTGCTGCCTGTCAGCTATCTTGGCACTAGCATGCATTGTTTCTCTTTTTATGTGGTGTTTACAGATTAATTTCCACTCAGCTTTGGTATCATCAAGTTTTTAAAAACATGAAGAGAGTTGATGAAACATCGGGAGCAATTTCCTCTGTACAGGATGGTTCAGGGTTTTCCTAGTGCAGGCATTAAGCTGGTGACCTAAAAAAGATGCCAATCTTATCTGCCCCTCACATGAGCTACGTGTTTACTGAACGGGGACAATATTTATGATGGGCAGTGCCACACATCTTACGACATTGGGAGCAGAAGTAGGAAATGCAATGACTAAACTCATATTCCAAATAACCTTTTGTTAGGGTTGGCTTCCCCTCTGCCAAGACGGAATTGGTTCATGTAATGTCAACAGTTTGTTCAAACCGGATTGTACCCTAATTACAGCGCAGATGTTTACAGATGTTAAAAGGTTGTGCCAGCCAATGGAGGATGCAAGAGACATTTCCTCTTCTGGACAGGCATCCAGCCTTTCAGTCCCTGAGGCCTTAGCGCTGTAGAAGACTTAAAAGACCCGACACTACTTTGCTTTGACTTTGTGTTTAAATAATCTTAAAGGGGGAAATATGGTTGTGGGACAATTTTATTTACCTTTTTTATGTTTGCTACTTTTGTAAATTGAGGTGTTGTTGGACTTTTGCATTATTTTGTATATGCTTTTAATTTTACACGTAAACATTTATTATATGGTGCGATCACGGGTGTCCCTACTTGCCTCACTGCCTGATGTTGGGGGAGGATAGGGAGTGGTGCTGGCGGTGCATGTTACCGGGGGAGTATTTTGGCGGTACACGTACCTCTGTCTAGTGTCCTGCCTAGCTCACTGACATCACTGGTTGCCAGGAGCTGGGTGGGACGCCAGCCAGAACATCCCACTCAGCTCCTTGCAACAAGTAACATCAGTGAGCCAGACAGGAAGCCAGCCGGAGCATCCCTTTTTGCTTAGAGCTCCCCCAATGTGTCCCAGTGAACACCTCAGGCTGCCTTATTATAGTAATGGCCCTGGGTGCTGCAGACTTTATGATCAAGTCTAGTGTTTAGATCAGAACTGGAGCAGACAGATTTTGGAGCAGCTGTGCATGGCAACCAGTCAGCTTCTATCTCTCATTGGCTAATAAACAAGCATGTCACGTTCAGATCGGGTGGAAAATAAAAGAATTGTGTATTGGTCAAGTCATGTGGGGTATATACCTATACACAGGATAACACAACTGTATCATCTTGTTATGTGTGGTATCCATCTAACGCAGCCTTTCACAACTTTTTTATCTTGTAAGAATTCTTCAAATAATTTTTAGGTCTCAAAGAACTCCTGCATACAAATATATCTACAGCTTACAGTACATTAGCATTGTAAGCCATAGATATAATAACCCAATAACTTTTGGCACTGCTTTGTTTAAGCACATCATTATATTTGCCTTTATATTTGTTTATTTTAGACAACTTATTAGCCACCCCATACCACACAAAGGATATCATCTGTAAATTGTTAGAACTATATTTGAACATTTATACCAAAATCTGAAAAAGTGTTTGTCAAAGCATTCAATGATGTGCTCTCTGAATTCATGCTGACACTGTCCTTCCTTCTGAAGGGTGGCTACTTTTGTTCCCCATTGTGCCTTTGTGTTTTGCAAAGTATCCACCACTCCAAGCTCGCTCCCATGATGGACTACAAATTAGATGACTAAACGTGATATTGTAGTCCATCACAAGAGTGAGCTTGGAGCGGTGACTACTTTGCAACACACACAGGGACCATGGGGAACAAAAGTAGCCACCCTCCAGAAGGAAGGACAGTATCCGCATGATTTGAGGATCTACAGCCGAGCGATATACAAATAAGATACATTTTTGTTAATAGTTAAGATACGGTACTTCAATGCATTTTTAACATTGAACTCCTGAGTTTAGTTTCACCTTAATATTTTTGTCCAGACTTGCTGCCTGAATGGAATCCCAGACATGTTAAACAGATTTCTTTTATTGATAATGAAAGTGTATTTAAATTTTTAAGCATATTGCATAGTCAGAAGTAAATTTATATATGCATTATTGGCTATAATATAAATATATATGAATCTCCTTGTAAATCCAATGTTGCATACTGTATACAGAGATCTATGTTTGTATTGTTCTTTCATACATTCCTATACCTTACATAATCCTTTAAACAAACAAATGTTCCAGACCACAAAAGTTATTTTGTAAAAAGAAATTTCGGATGGAACTTTTACTAGCACAAGTGTATTACAATAAGTATTATTTTTCTCGAGTAAGGACCACATTAACAGAGGTTCGGAGAAGAAATTACAAAAAAAATTCCAATCTACGCCTCCAGTTTTTTGTTATTACTACAGTACAGTTGAAAACAATTGTTGACTTGTCCACATTAACTATTTCTGATTTGTGTTAAAAAGTTAAAGTTAAACTTTGTGTACTCGAAGAAATACACCATATAGATTTATCACAAAATACCACAGATTGTTTGTATATTATGTTCTTGGCATTTTAAATGTTTAAAATATGTAAATTCTGTGTATGACTATCTTAATGGGTATCAGTAGTATAGGAGATCAACATTTTTTTTTTTTTAATCACAGTCTCTCTTGGATCCCCTAAAATCCTCTCATGAGATCCTGGGGTTCTAATTGAGAAACCCTGACCTAAAAGCTACTACATATTTTGTAGATATTATTCCTCAGTGGCTTTAAAATAAAAATATTATGTGTATTACTGCATCCCTACACAGGATAGCAAATTAACTCTTGTTATATTTCTACAAAGTACATTGCCTAATCTTAACGTTTCCTGTAAAAGTCAAGCTTCGGACCATCATGTGTGCCTCCTGAGCCTCCCTATTGGTCCCTAAGGCTGGGTTCACACCCGGAATATACACGTTTGCCGCACGTTTTTACCGCGCTTTGCGGTAAAAGAAACGTGCGACAAACGCGCGTTTCCGACGGCTATCCGGCTGTATCATAATGGATACGCGCGGTAAATACGCCCCAAAGAAGCTCCTGTACTTCTTTGGGCGTAGGGCGCTTTACAGCGCGTAGGAACGCACTGTGAAACGCCCAGGTGTCAACCAGGCCTCAATGTGACGGGTAGTCTCATGGACCAATAGGATGTGGGATTCAGGAGATGGCATGGTCAAGCTATTAAAGGGAGAAAGTTGAGATTTTCAGATAACGTCAGATGCTTATACCTCTGGGTCTACTCTTTGTGTTGCCATGCAGTTTTCACTGAAGGTAGTCTCTACATTATGTATTTTTTCTTCATTTGCCCACGACTCCAGGCATGGAGTCTGAGCTGAAATATTTCTGATTTGAGTAAAATAAGAAGTTAAACTTTGTGTACTCGAAGAAATACACTTATATAGATTTATCGCAAAATACCACAGATTGTAGATTATTACGTTATTATTACAGTAATGATACATTACCTCCTCATGTATCATTTCCCCCTCCTCTTTTAGATTGTAAGCCCTCAGGTGGCAGGGCCCTCCTTGCCATCTGGTCTTGAATTGTATTGTAATTGTAATGTCTTCCTTACATTGTAAAGTGCTGCGCAAACTGTTGGTGCTATATAAATACTATGTAATAATAATAATTACGTTCTTGACATTTGAAATGTTCAAAATATGTAGATTCTTCAGATAGGGATCTTTTTTTAATTGCCTATTTGTATTTATGTCTTATTGCTGCAGCTGAAATTTGATTCGGTATTAGGCGCGTATCACAGTAGTAAATGTGTTGTTGGTGACAACTCTCCAGCGATGGGATTGTTAGCAGGGCAAAGAAAGCACTCATCTGTCACCCCCTCAGAAGTGTGAGTATTGGCAGTGATAGGATTGCTAGTTTGACATAAGTCCAAAACCAGCGGTGATCCAGGTCGGTTTACCTACAGGCGCCTGTCCGAATTGTCACTGCTCATATAGCTCAACACAAATCCGATTATGGCACTCCAAAATCATATGTGGCTTCTTTGTTCAAAATACGGCATGACATGATATGCTAAGAGGACAACTTTTACACATTTCACACTACATGCACCTAATAATAGAGTCATGCGGCTAATAATAAAGACAGACTCTATGATCAAGCTTATGTAGCGCTAAACGCGTAAGAGTTGTCCTCTTGGTGTATCCTGTCAAGCTGTATTTTGAATAAAGAAGCTGAATATAATTTGGAGTGCGGTCATCCATTTTGAGTTAGGCTAGTCTGATATAGACCTTGGAGTCCATAGTCATTTTGTTACAAACATTTCATTTGAGTAGATCTCTGACTTTGAAATTCAAGGCCTGTCCAACTGCTACACCCATTATGAGGGAGTCTTACTCTTCCTGTTTGATTTTTCATGTATTTGGAATTACACAGAATGCTGCAAGAGGAATGAAAATGTATGGTGGTTAGGTTAAGGATTGCAGAGAGAGATATTAAAAATCTGTCTTTAGCTGAAATATTAGCCTTGTGTGTACTTTAAAGTAAACCGGAAACAAACCTGGGCAATTTAAACTGAACATGTGATAAAAAGGTTATAGACAGCAAGTAAAAAAAAAAAAAGTTGAAACCATTACTAGATCTAAAAGTAGATACATAGAAGTTGAAGCTATGTGTTAATCTAACTTATTTCTGTGAAAATTGAAATAGTTTCACCCGATCATGCTAGTCCTTTATTGTTACTGACAACCTCACCAACCATTAAGGAGGCTCAGGAGGTGAGTGTGGGTGGGGGCAAGCTTGGTTTTTACTAGAAAAGTCAAAATTTTGGTAAAACTTTAGCTTCTGATATCTCTGTGTCCCTTGATTGACATGTCTGTGTCTCCAGATCAGACCGGTGGCTTTCACTATAGGAATTGTGTTGGTTTAGCCTGGATTGCCTGTGATGCGATATCCCACATGCATTGCAGCATGTTTATCATCGTTACCATGTATTGCAGTAAGGCATCTCATTCATTTAAATGGGCAGTTTACGGCATCTAAATCGTACCAAAGAAGTGCACAACCTTTTTATTTAAACTGCCATCACAATGCATGGTAATCAGTTGGGCTGCCAATAGGAAATTATGGCCCTGCAGCACACCAGAGGTCATTACACGTGATCGTGAGCAATATGGGAATGGTTGTGAGGGTTTGTGATGCCCAGTAGAAGAGTATATTTACAGAGCCAGGAGTACTTCCATTGGCAGCAATAGAAAAGGCTAAAGTGCATTGGCTAAAACATTTTAGGGGCATTGGATCCTTCAGGATTCCTCCATGTTATTTAAACCTTCTTTACATAACTGGCATAAGAAATATCCATATGGGTTTTTAATACCCTAATTTTCTGGTTCCCATTGGTATGTCCCAGTCATGGGCCCCCTGTCTTGGTGGTCCTAGTGCAGGTGGCCTTTTTTATATTTAAAATGGCCCTCAAAGTAACAAGCACATCCAGGTCTCACATGTGCTACCACCTTCCAAGTGGGCATTGGCACGTGTATTGCCTTAACATTGGCACGTGTCTGGGCACTCCTAATGTAAATCTGGATAGTAAAATGTTGTATGTGACAGTAAACAGCAGCCCTTTCCATTGTGTTCTGTCATAAGAGGTTAGCATAATGAGTCTGGCTTTTTTGATGTCAGATGGAGGCTATCAAAAACAGTTAACACAGAAGTGAAATCTGGAATTATCTGTTGACCATCAGGTACACAGCGTTCTAGAGGAAAGAACACGAACAACAAAAACATGTGCTGTGTTCTCCTCGGCAGCAGTGAGAAAGTTCTGTAATGAATTTGGCCTCGATGACCGAGCAGTGCTTGCTAGCTGCAGTTCACACAGACTGCTTGCCAGGCCTGCCCAGAACACTGTCTCCGCTCACTTCCTGTGGTCTTGGATAATATTTCCTTGCTGCTTGAATGATTGTGTACTTAGCCTGGTCACTACCCAGTTCTTACTGAAGGAGGAATAAAGAATGGCTTGGCTACAGACTGGGTAAATGCAGAAGTTTATTTGTCGCTCGCAGTGTGCATAATGCACGTAGGATGCTTTGGGGGAACGCTCTCTCTAATGTTGCCTTTTATTAGCTGGTGACTTGCACCAGAGGCAGCATAGTGCATCCATTTCTCCAGGAAAGAAAATTATTTCACAACTTAGCTGTTGGTAAAGGGCACCATGATAGGCTTAAAAGGGTAAAGTTCATTTAAGAGTTTAGTTCTGCTTTAAAGTCGACCTTTCAGTAACTATACAAGTCGGCAAGAATACATTTCTGATATGTCACAATACACAGGAACAAT
>NW_017306331.1:1257576-1270807 GCF_000935625.1 Nanorana parkeri | reverse complement strand
AGGTAGGTGATCTAAGCTGTACACAATGAGTATGTAGAATAATTTTGTATTTACTCTTCCAAAGTCCATCAAAAACAAAAATGAAAGCAGGGCTTTAAACTGTCTGTGTGACAAATTCCCGGAGTAAGTTCAGAAATAGCAAAACCTTTTGTAAGGGGATAAGTGCCTTTTATAGAGAATGCATGTCTTAAACTGCCAGGTGGAAGAATAAAAAGGTGTAACAGGGGTGTAACATTTTCTTGACAACTAGATATGAAATGTCTTTATCCTAAATAAATATTTTTCTGTTGGACAGTTTTAAATTGAATTTGGATAAGCTTTTTTATACTGATGTAATTTTTATTATTTCAGGGACAAAGTTGAAATAAGTTTTATCTCACGAAATGTATCAGTCGTGCTCTACTGGATGTGCATCTCAGTGTTGACAAGAGACAATGATGAGTAACATACCTGAAACTTGAAAAATTGTTGTCAGGTTACATTGTAGTCATATTCATGAAAGCATTATGTAACAGAGCAAGGCATAACATAAGATCAGTGAACTTCTAATACTATACTGGTAACATTGCAAAGTCAGACAGTCCATTCCATTTCCATGGACCCAAAGTCCATGAAGTAAAGAGAGATGGACTTATCTGCCCTTAGTGGAAATGGCCACTATGACAAGAATGGGGAGGTACAGAAAAGTAAGGTTTGCAAACACTAAAAAGCCGGCAATTATCTAGAAGGGTGTGTTTGTAGATTGCCTTTCTAAACATTTATAAAGGTGCCTTTTTGGTTCTTTTTTTTTTTATTTTTAAGGTAAGGGTGACGTTCCTCTGTAAAGTGTATTTCCACATTTGCAGCCAAATTGGGATAAATCCTACCTAGTTTCCCCCATGTGTTAAGGAAAGGGGGGGGGGGGGGACCTGCCCTGCCCTGCTTTAATAAACCTGCCCTGCCTTATCATTGTATGTTAATGAAAAGAAACTCCTGATTTTCTATCGGGACAAACTCCCTTTCAATATGTTCAGAATAGATATGCACAAAGGACTGCTCCAAAGAAAAAGAAACATCTAAAATGTAAGAAACATTGAGAAAAATATTTTAGGTATGATGTGTGAACACATAACAAACATATAGTGAGGGTTTTGTCAAATTTGACTGCAAAAGTAGAGATATGCTTTAAGTTCCATGCAACCTGTTGGACCCAGATTCAGCAGCAAACTGAAGAGCGTTTGGGTGGAATAACATCCTCTGAGCACCCCCCTTCTTGGAGAGCTTGGGGGTGGAGTTTGGAACCAGGGGATGCTTTTTGCTTATGATCAGGAACCATAGGGATCCTGTGCTTGTTGGGGCCAGCCGGACAGAATGAATGACAGACAGAAGGCAGGCTGTGTTCTGGGTTTAAAGCCCAGTGTTAAAAATCATTTAGTGGCCCTGTACATGGGATCCTTGCACTAGGATCAAGTGTCGGCAACCTTTTAGAAGATTTTAGAAGCTCTATTACAACATAAATTCACCTTGACTAACCTGGCTTCAATGATTTTCAACTTGTGGCTTAAAAAAGGGACTGCTTTATGCTGAATGACCTTGCTGTGGTAGCATGGCTGTCAATGACTGACCTGTGCATGACCAGTAATACTACTTTATTTGGAGTGACAGCACATCCCTAATAATAGGTTAGGAGAGCTTTGTTGCAAGACTCTGTGAAATAACATCTGTAGAGAAATGTCAGTACAGTTCAGCACTCCCCTATACTTGCCCGCAGGTCTAGAGGTGCACACGTTGCTTACATGTGACTTAGCGGCTGCCATTGGCTCTCACAGGGCAGATTCTTGCAAACTTGGCAGAGTACTGACAGCAGTATGCTAACCTGATCTTGAATTACAATAAAAGATTATTTGTTGAAATCATTAAAAAAAAAAAAAAAAAGATTTGCATGCTGTTTCTCACATTGCCAACTGATGCCATTTTTTGGCTACCCAGAGTATAGTTTTGAATTTGTTAGTTAGTGTAAAAAAATTGAATGTAAGAGGGCAAGTTAGAAGTGACTGTTGTGAGGCAGAGCAGAGGACCCATCACACATAGGGGTTGATTTACTAACGGAGTTAGATACTTTTTAATAAGCTTATTAAGTGAATGGTACTTTGCTTAGTAGATAAGGTGGAGTTGAGTTCACTTTGAACACCTAACGACATGCAAGGGAATCATAAGTATTTAATGATAAATGATAATTGAAGTAAGCATACCTTCACTTTATTCACAGAGCTAAGTCAACATTCACTTTGAAAAGTAAAAATGATCCTTTTAGTAAATCAACCACCATAGCATTTGACAAAGAGTACAGTCCAGTGTTATACCATTCCTATACAAAAAATCAGTATTGAACAGTTTAGTGCAAGTGTGTAACAATTCCTAAAGGGTAACAAGGCATATTTTTTAGAGCACCTCTCCATGCTGAGCACTTGATAATACCAAATACTTGCAAACATTTTGGGCTTCTGGTGACTTTTCTTTAACAAGATTTTTTTTGCAGCCAGAGCTTTTTTATATATTTTTTTATATATATGTTTTTATAAAAGTGATACAAATATCACTTTGTGGAGTTCAATTCATTCATTGGCTCTTTTATTCTGTGGCTCTATAGCTGTTATGAATCTACAAGGTTCAGCATGCCCTGACAGTCTTGTAAGAGCTGAAATTTGCTTTGATTTCGAAGTTTTGGTATCAGAACTCTTAGCAATGACCTTGAATGTTCTCAAGAAGGATGGCTTTCTCTGCTTTTGCTTTTGTTGTCACTAACTGAATTTGCCATTCATAAGGCCAGCTCAGGTTTTACCTCTGATTGCACTACATCGGACTGATTAGACAGATTGAACATACAATTATTTTAAACATACAATGGTTACCACTAGGGTTGCACAGATACCAAGTAACGTAAAAATTGTTTACGAATTGTTTTTATACCCATCCTTTTGATGATACTGTAAATGAGCAAACGAATTGTGCCATTGATAATTTTTTCCGTTTTTTGTGATTTTGACTGTTAGTAGAACATAACAGTAGTACGGTAGTACTGTGTGAGTTGTCACCATGTCACATGTGCTTCCAGTGCAGACTATAAGTAGCCACGCTGACACTTAATACACAGGCATGTTCCATTGTTATCACCAGCAATAATGTGCAGTCACCGCTGAAACGAGTGCATTGAAACAGGAAATGGCTGACAGAGGCTGGAAGAGATCAGCAGTGCTGAGATGCAAAAAGGAAAGAATAAAAGGTGAAAAAAGCATCTTAAAGTAAACAAATCACAATTATTTATGATACCCAGTCTTAGTTAGAGTTCACATCTATTTTAAAGAGACCCTTTCAACAGATTTCATGTAAAAACACAGACAAATAAAGTACAGTATTTGAAGTGCTTACTTGCAGCTTCCAGGGAAGAAGCAAAAGGGGAATACTAGAGAATGGCACTTGAGTGACAGCTCTGAGTCTGCTGGGTCTGCTGACATCAAAACCAAGATAGCGGAACCCAACAGAACTCTCAGGGCTTTTGGATGTCTACATGGAGGCTTTTACATGTTATTAACATGCCTAAAATATGTTACATGCACATATAATCTTATGGGAAGATTTTTGTTGAATGGCCAGGTGAAAGGGTCCCCTTAGGTGCTACCCTTTACTGGCTAACGTAACAATCTCAAAGCTTTACATTTTGGGGTTCTTCATCAGGCATTATTACGTGTTGAGATTCTAAGCTCTCATGGGCAGGGCCCTCCTCACCATCTTGTCTTGATTTGTATTGTGATTGTAATGTCTTCCTTATATCGTAAAGCATCCTGTATAATAATAAGAAAAAGAACATAGACATCTGAGGGAAGTGCGACGTGCATGCACATTCCGACCACTGGACACTATATTTTCCAGGCTGTAATATGCACATGCATGATCACATCGCCAGGTCATATGTGTTCATGGACGGGGCGGGGGTGGTGGTAGCTGGAAAAAAACTCTACTAGACAAGCTACCAAATTATTAGGTGTTAAAGATCCATCAATCTGTTTCTAAAGCCTTTAAAAGTCAGCTTACAAGTTCTCCAGACTCTTACTATAGTTACTCACAGTCGCTGCTTTCCCTTGTTCTAATTTATGCTTGTAAAAGTCATAAAGCACTATCAGCAAACAGATCAGACCAAGTGATTAGTGTTGTTAGCTTCTTGCTGTTAACACTGCCTTTAGGATAAAAGAAGAGTAGTTTACAGAAGTTTATGATTATGAAACATCATATGTGATACTGAAAAGTAACACACGACTTGTCTGTGGTTGGATGACAGTTCAATACAGGTAATAAAAGCTGGTTGAGCTGAATAATTTGTGTGCATACAGCAGGAAGAAGAGGGGGTAAAGGAAAGACAAGTCACTGCTCTGACGCTTTTGGTTGCCTTTGTGTTGATTTCCACTTGAACTATTGAGCACTGTGAACAATAGGCTGTTTTAAAGTGAGACTAAACTCCAGAGTTGAATCTTAAAAATACATTCAAGTACCTTAACTAATAACAAAAAAGTACCTTATTTGTGTATCACTCGGCTGTAGATCCTCAAATCATCTCTGAATTTGTGCTGGCGTTGTCCTTCTTTCTGGAGGGTGGCTTCTTATGTTCCTTATTGTTCCTTTGTGTTGTAAAGTAGTCACCGGTCCAAGCTCGCTCCTGTGACGGTCTATAACTTCAGTATAAATTAGCTAACTAAACGTAAGATTGTAGTCCAGCAAAACAGATGGGGAAAATGTGTGAAAAGGTGCCCAGAGCACCACCTTTTGACTGTAAATGAGAATGCAAAATATTTACAGGCATTATTTCATATTTAGCTGACAAAAAAAAAAGAATTTAAATTAAAAAATATATTTTTAATCCTAATTGTGATAAAGAAAAAAATATGCAAAATTACTCCTATATTTTCTTTAAAAAAGGAATAGTTCTTTTTTATTTGTTTGGAGGAAAAGGAGTTGTCATCATTCACAAGCTGTTCTTAGGTATCCTTTCATTACCAAGAATAGTTAGGTTGGCCAAAAGTATTTTATAAAGCCTGAAAGAGAAAATGGTGTATATTAATGAGATAGATACAATATGAAAGCATGGATACATTGTGAAAATCAAGTGTGCGCAGTTTCATGATAACTGTCCTTTAACCCTCTTCATGACTGAGGGCCTTTTTTTTTCATTTTTTGCACCCATGCTATAGTCCACATTTTAGGCCTGAAAATCACTTAAAACCCCCAAACATTATATATTTTCTGAAAGCCAAGACTTTATAGAATAAAATGTTAGCAGTTGAAAATGTTTTATGTTGCACGATATTAGCGTAACACCTTATCAAACCCCAAAACTTAGTGTAAAATGTACTTAACACAATAAAATAACAATTTTTTAAATAGAATATAAAAGATGAGGATACACCGAGTAAATAGATACCCAACATGCCCAGGTTAAAAATTGTGTGCGTCCGTGAAATGGTGACAAACTTCAGTACCCCAAAAAGCCCCCACAGACCATCATTTTAGAGATACCCAAAAATACTGGCCCTAGAATTATTGCTCTGACTCCAGCGTGCGCGGCGATACCAAACATGTGTAGCACGTTCATCGTTTTCATACGTAGGTGCACCCGACGCCTGCTTATGTGGCGACGTGCGTGCTCGCGGGGGACTTTAAAAAAATGTTTACATTTATTTTTAGATTTATTTAATTTTAAAAACGTATTTTTTTTTAACTTTGATTGCTATCACATGAGGGGGCTTACAAGCCCCCCATGTGATAGCAGATGGTGGTGACAGGTACTCTTAAGGTGATGCTGGTGGTCCAAAAGTCCCCCAAGTGTCATCTTTACACTAGAAATAAGCTATTGAAGTGCAGATCGCACTTCAATAGCTTATAGCTGGGCTTCAGGAGCCCAGCACTGACAGCTATGGGACCGGAAGTGATGCAATCTGCATCGCTCCCAGTCCCATAGAATGGGGAGGGGATCGGCGAACTAGGTACGTCCATCTCCTCCCCAGCACCACAGAAACCGGGCCCGTAGGAGGGGTAACGTAGCCCGGGAAGCACGGCGGGGTTGCCTTCACAGGACTCTAGAAGCGATCTGGCGACAGCCGAGTCGGCTTTACAAGTTCAAACAGAGTCTGTTTAAACAGCCCCGATGCTGGCGACATACACTGTATGTCGTCAGTCACGAAGGGGTTAAACTCGAGCCAAAGCTCCAACAATTCCCTACAACATTCCTTTTTTTTTAATGCAGAAATGTTGGTAACCCTCATTGGTGGCACTTTCACACACTGCGCATTATGATCCATTTCTCAGTAAACAATGTTACACAATGAACACCTAATGCTGTGAGTCAGCTTTATTACTGAGGAACTGTATTTCAAAGAATTGTGCAGGCAGACTACAAAGTATGTGGATTCTCAGCCCCATTCTACATTAGCAGCCACCCCCTTCACATCAGGAGCCCTCTCCTTTTACATCAGAGTCTCTCCTCTCACACCAGGACCCCCCCATTACATTAGAAGCCCCCTTCACATCAGAGTCCTACCAACACATCAGGAGCCACAGCTGTGGCAGCATGGCAAATGGCCCGGAGGAGGAGCAGCCCTGGATGAAGGCGACCTTCCATCCCTTCCTGAATTGATCCCTGAATTAGCCCCACCTGCACCATAAAAAGGCATTTCGCTGTGTGAAACTTTCGAGGAAGCCAGAAGGCACCCCAGGGTGCAACAGCCCCCTGGTTGAGAGAGGCTATTCTACAGGGTGTTTTTATTCAGCGCTATTTGGAAATATTGCAGTGTTTACCCTAAAATAGATCTGAACCTTAACTGGTCCTTTTAGTTAGTAGAAACGCATTGAAGATTGGAGCAAGCACAGAATCATGGCTAAATTTTTGATTAATAGAGCAATTATGGACAATTATTTATTAATTAAATTTAATTAAAAAATAATTTTACTATATTTATGAATCAACTGTATTTCTTGGATCTATTCCCCTGTATTCTCCAGAGGTCACCTGAACGCCCCATTTTCTCTTCTTTTTGGCATATAATGGTCCTTTAGTTTGCTAAGGCCCTGTGTATCATGATGAACATCTGCCATCTGTATGGACCCTGTGACATTGGAATGAATCCTTTTCAATTATGTCTTGTCAATGGCAGGAACCCTTGTATGCATGTGGTTAATAAAACCAGTCCAGGCCCCATGTGTCGCATGACTCAGCGTGAAAGCATTCTGTAATGGAATGCAAAACAGTAATTTAAGGCAAAATATACCTATGCATGTGGGTTACTTTACATAAAAAGAAAACATTAAAACTTGTCATTGCTTGTCTGTGGTTGCTGTAGGTGTGCAGATAACATTGAGCCCCGTTGTAATTTTAAGTGTATGTAAACCCTAACAATGGATGTCTCTTATTTGCTCCCTTTTTAGTATGCTAACTATACCTTTCAAAGTGTTTTTTGTTATATCTGTTCAATAAGTGTAAGAAATACCTGTTGATCTTGCTGGACATCTTGTGAGCTGGGTTTCTGGATAGTTCCTTGGCTCCCTGCCTGTGCAGAAGGAGGGGTTATGGAAATGAGGATGGGGAAGAGATAAGAAGAGGTCTGTGTTCTTTTGAAGGGTTCCTAGCTGGCCAGTATTTATGCAGCCTGGCTTCTGAAAATGGAACTGATTGTCAATGTTAATAAGTGGAAAAAGACGATAAGATCAGTATTTTTCCCAGAAAAGGTGGAAAACCTAAATATATTAGAAATGAAGTAGGCAGGGCTTACACCACACGTTCTGGAATTTAAAGCCAAAAGAACACTGTGTCATGTATTGATAGGGCAAACTATATTTCTGGCATATCAACAGTTGTATTTGTGTATGTTGTTTTTTTGCCTTGACATATGCTTTAAGCAACTGTTCAATATGTTTGTCATGAAGTGCAGAGGGTGCACTATAACAATTATAACTGCTGCTTGTATTTTCTATCCTGCCATGCAGACTAATGCATTTTAGATTAATATGCATCTGTTTTTTTCATTTATTTTTAAATATTTTATCACCTGCTTGAGCTTAAAGCTTAACCTACTGCATGTTAAAAGTAGGACTATGATCAGAATCAAAATAGAACTATATGATTCAGCCTGTCATTGGCATTAACACATCAGTTTTTGTTTTTCTAAAATCCTTATGTAAAATATTTTTTTCCTATCCTGACCCTTCCAGTAAATGTGTTGCTTTTCCTTTGGGTGGCAGGGCTGTGGGTTTTGCAGGAAAATTATACAGCAGTATATTTAATTGTGGCTGCAACTGCTTGAGCACCCCTATGAGTGTTGACGTTAGTCTCAGGCCCTTACCACTGGTCAGCTTGGTGTGTATGATGTAAATATAAAGAGAAATATTAAGGTGTGCAATAAAAAGTAACGAGTGTACTGACTACTTTTGCATAATATATTATCCAAATAAAGTAATTGACGATAGAAGCATATTTTCCTCTTCTTTCTTGTGAAATCAGGCTTGACCTGCTTTTCCTGTTTTATTGTCCCCGGTAGAAACATCTCACTTATCTCAATTGGTGGTAGTTTGAAAAACGGACTGTGTGTGCATACCTCTCTGTATTGTATTTCCTTTCAAAATGTTTATTGGTAGATACATCATATTTGGCTGGAAATATTTTTTTGCTGTCTGAAGGCAAGGCTTTTCTCTGAAATCGTGCTGCCGTAGGCACGTGTTACTGATGTTGACAGTCATGTGCTCCACCCCTGTCATGACCAACTCTGTTATCTGATTGTTTTCCTAAAGAGTATCTATAGTTTTGGATAGAGTGGGGAAGTGATATTAACTTTTGCTATGTTTTAATTGCCGTCTGTTCTTCATCTGGGGAGATTCATCCTCTCTATTTGTCCTGGTGGCCATTTTCACAGAGACAGTTGTAACTAGAACAAGAGGTGATTGTTAGCCCTCATTCGCACGACTAACAGCCGGCCCGTACAGATCCGTGCTACGTGCACGGCTGTATCGCGCCGCTCCCGGGAAGGACAGGTGCTGTGTGTGATTTGATGGATTGGATGGATCCTGTATGCGTCCGAGCAGGGACACTCGCACGGATGTGCAGTCCGGGTGAGCGTACGGCCGCATACTCCCATAGAGAAGAACAGGCTGCTGCGTACAAATCACACGCAGCCCCTGTCCTTCCTGGGAGCGGCCCAATACGGCCGTACATGCAACACGGATATGTGCGGGCCGGCTGTTGTGTGAATGAGGGATTAAAAGGAATTGTGTCCAAAAAGAGAATTTAATGCAACAGGAGATGTAGATGCTGGTGTGAAAAGACACACTTCATCAGGACATAGACCTGTCATAGAGTCTCATATAATTCTGGATCTATTGGAGATTGCATGGTGCTTCTGAATAGGACAATTTCTTGTCACATGATTCTGTGCTGTACAACCTCCCTCTCATGCTCCTGTGTGTGTGGACTAGTTTGCAGTGCTTCAAACTAGAGAACACATTGAGGAATTTATCAAAACTGGAGCAGACAGAATCTGGAGCAGTTGCCCATGGCAACCAATCAGCATCTCTCTTCAGTTTGCTCAGGTAAGATTGGAAAATGAAATGCAGAAATTGCAGTTTTTATCTGCTCCAATTTTGATCAATTCCCCCCATTGACTTACATTTTTGCAAGTTTAGATTGAAACCTGTTTTGGGGCTGAGGATTTAAGTAGCAAAGTAGCCTGGTGCAGAAGATGTGTGCCAGGATGAAAATGAGAGACAGTCGGCAATCGTGTCTATTCACAGTAAGTGCATTGTGGAAATGTATTCATTGCACTGTAAATGGTACCCCAGCCCACCTAAAACAATGCACCACAACACACATGTATTGTAATGCACCAATAAAACCATCTCTGCTTTCTGGTGCCTTGCTTAAAAAAAGGTGCAAGGCTAAGGGGTCTATTTATCAATTATTTTAGCCTAGATTCACACAACTTTCACCTAAGATGCAACCACTTTTTCTAATTGAATGTAATGTGGAAAATTGTTGAATCTTGGGTGAAAGTTGTATACATTTTGTATGAAAGATTTGAGAAAAAGACCCCTAAGTGATTTGCAAAGCTTTGGCAGCAAAATGTGCAATAACACACCATAAACGTATGTGCCTTACCACAACATACAGGTGTGAACAGGCCCTTAGGCCGCATGTCTTCTGGAATATAACACCTTCGGACATGAAATCAGACATGGGCTGTGTGCTCTGCTGGTTAGGATGTTACTGGAACAATGTTCTGCTGATATTTGTGACAAGTGTCATTGTTCAGCTCTTACCCTCTTGTACCAATGTAATCAGCTCTATTGTTCCAGCAGACACTCAGGCACACTACTGCTTGCTTTTCATTTACAGGCTGAAGGATTTTCTCTTGTCTTCCTGAAATAAGTTTTTCTTTCCTTTGGAGAAATGGGTGGATGTAATACAGCTACAACAAGGCAGCAAACAAACCCAGTTTCAGTGCATGAGGGCTTTGTAAGGCAAGTCTATAACATTAAACAAACAAAACATCTGCTCGTCTGGGCAGCTACATTTCTGTTGGTATCTGAATAACAAAGTGCCTCCTAATGGGTTCCTCTCCCTCCCAGAAAAACAGCTAGCTCTCGTACATTTTTAGTGTTTTGTCAGTGCTCTTCCTTTTCACTCAGCAGCAGGCTCTCACGGGACCGAGTGAGTGCCCTGAGCACCACCAGGCTCACATATTTAAAGTCCTGTGGACAGCTGAGACTAATAATAAGGTTTGGTTACCAGGAATGATGTGGACCTAGGACTGGAAGGATTTTTAAGATTCAGAGAAAACAACAAGTTTATTTTCTACATGTCACTCCTAAACCCTGGAGCCCCTCACCATGTGTAGGTGACACATACACACTGTCCACAATCTTGCCAGCCAGTGCTTCTGGGTGCCTCTGGTATAGTGGAAGGGGAGTTCTACCTCATATGAGATTTGTGCACTGTATATTAATATTTGGAGGTGTGCTTCATGTGCAAATATATATACATATATAGATATATACATATATATCTATATATGTATATATAAATATTTAATATCTTGCATAGTGTTGGGGTTGTTAGATTAGATAACGCATCTAACCCTGCCCCAATCTATCTACCGTATATACTCGAGTATAAGCCGAGTTTTTCAGCCCATTTTTTTTGCTGAAAAGTGCCCCCCTCGGCTTATACTCGAGTCAGCGTGGTCCAGTGGTCATGTTTCTTCTTACTTACCTCGCCGAGCGTCGCGTCATTGCTGCTCCGGTGGGCGGCGCTTTTTTGTGGTAAAATTAGGTACCTCGGCTTATATTCGGGACGACTTATACTCTAGTATATACGGTAAATAATTCCACTTGTAATCACAGGTTTTGGCTGACATTGTTTGCCATGTACATTATCACATAGATCTTGGTTCCACTTATAAAATGCAATGTTATACAGGTACCAATTTTATCTCTTTGTTTGATGTACATTAATAATATTTCCAGCGCAGGTTCCCGATTGCAGATCCAGTTAGTGGTTAATGATTGAGCAGCGTGAGATAGTATGAACCCTGGGAGTACAGTAGCTGGGTTTATGGAGTAGGAGAGATTTCTTCTCTGGCTGCAGGATGACATCTTCAGTAAACTGTTGCTGGAATGCAATTGCATTTTTCACAAGGAGTTTGATAAGAGCTTGGAACCGCTTCAAGAGCCAGGGAAAACTAGTCGTGCTGAATAGTAGCTGCTGAATTCCTATGCAGTCAAATATGGTTATGGTATTGTTTCTCATGTCTTCCAAAAGCCCTAAACGTTCTTATGTTGACAGTAAAGCAAAGCAACAGGCTCAGTTAATTGCATAACAACCGCCCAGCTCTGCACTCAGCACACTCTCCTCTGTAACAAAGAAACTGCACACAACACACGGTCCTTTGTATAACAAAGAAACAGGAAGAGGAAATTCTGCGTCTCAGAAAGTGTTTTCCATTGGGCGCCTCCATAAAGACCGGAATTCTTTTTCATTGGACGCCTCTGTAGTCGATCAAAAACGCGTGTGCGTTGCGCGTTTTCAAGTGTGCAAAAACGCGCGAAAACGCTAGACAATACGCTCAACAAACGTCCGGAAAAAGCGCATGTAAAACGTGCACATAGGAAATGCCCAGGTGTGAACCCAGCCTAAATCCCTTTTAGTAGCATTATAACTCATTGTGATAAGTTGTACTACATACTTGCAATATGTTGTTTTTAAATAGCTCTATTGATGTCCTGTATATAAATAACATATACACCAATCAGCCATAACATTATGACCACCCTCCTAATATTTAGTAGGTCCCCCTTTTACTGTCAAAACAGGCAACACTAGACCTCTGAAGGTATGCTGTGGTATCTGACACTAAGCCATCAGTAGCAGATCCTTTAAGTCCTGTAAGTTGCATGATGGGGCCTCCCTGACCCTGTCGCCAGTTCACCGGTTTTCCTTCCTTAGACCACTTTTGGTAGGTCCTGACCACTGCAGGCCGGGAACATTCCACAAGAGCTGCAGTTTTGGAGCGGAAGTACCTCCATGGTACTGAGCAGAATAGAAAATCAATGAAAAAAGTTTGAAAAAAAAAAAAAAAAGGTTGAAAAAATATTTTTAAAATGTCAATAAATAGTAAAATTAAAAAAGAAATAAAGATTAAAAAAAAAAGTAGGGCTGGTAATGATTAAAATTTTCGTGTTCGATTAATTGAAATTTTTTAAAATCGATTAATCGATTAATTTCGATTTAATTATAACGCACATACAGATCCAACTACATTGGCCTATACACATACAGCACAACAATGAAGTAATAAAATGAACTAGGATCACACTAATCCAGCACGTTATTAATCTCACGTGCCCCACTCAATATGGCCGCCGCTTGAGTGGGGCAACTCAGAATAATAACGTGCTGGATTAGTCTGATCCTAGTTCATTTTATTACTTCATTGCTGTGCTGTATGTGTATAGGCCAATGCCTTGGCTGGCGCTCGTGCAGAAACTTTCTTGGGCAAACTCACCAGCCCAAGTGGCTCCGTCGGCTAACGAAGGGAAGCCTACGTTAGCCTACGGAGCCACTTGGGGAAGGGCGGAGGAGTCCGGTGACGTCGATGTTCGTCACCGGATCGCCGACGGGACTCCCGGAAGCCGGAGTAGAGGTGAGTGTTTGCCTTAG
>NW_017306331.1:1233305-1257072 GCF_000935625.1 Nanorana parkeri | reverse complement strand
AATGAACTAGGATCACACTAATCCAGCACGTTATTAATCTCACGTGCCCCACTCAATATGGCCGCCGCTTGAGTGGGGCAACTCAGATTAATAACGTGCTGGATTAGTGTGATCCTAGTTCATTTTATTACTTCATTGCTGTGCTGTATGTGTATAGGCCAATGCCTTGGCTGGCGCTCGTGCAGAAACTTTCTTGGGCAAACTCACCAGCCCAAGTGGCTCCGTCGGCTAACGAAGGGAAGCCTACGTTAGCCTACGGAGCCACTTGGGGAAGGGCGGAGGAGTCCGGTGACGTCGATGTTCGTCACCGGATCGCCGACGGGACTCCCGGAAGCCGGCGTAGAGGTGAGTGTTTTCATTAGCGATCAAAATAATTTTAATCGATCAAAAAGTTTAACGATTAATCGAGAAATGAATCTTTAATTTTCACAGCCCTAAAAAAAAGAAAACAAAAATAATAAAAAAACTCACTGTCACTGCCAGCTCCGCCCAACTGTTTCTTATTGGCTGGCACCTGCTAGAGTCTTCTAGCAAGTCCCGGCCAATGAATAACAACTGGGCGGAGCCGGCCGTGACATCAGTTGTTATTGTTTAATGACAGACCAGCGTCCCCAGGTCATTTGGGGACCCTGATCTGTCATTACAACTGGGGGGAGGCAGCCGTGAGATGACAGCTGGCTCCGCCCAGCAGTCATTTGCGGGTCTTCCCGAAGGCCGGCCCTCTGCGGGTGTTGCTTCGGCTCAGTCGAGCTGAAGCACACGCCTTCGGCTCGGCTCGGCCGCCTTCGGCTGCTGTACGAGCTATAGTGAATAGCCTGTACAGCAGCCCTTCGGTTTGACAGAGCCGAAGGACCAGCCGAAGGACCAGCCGAAGGACCAGCCGAAGCTATTGCTGGATCTTTCGGCTCCTTCGTGAATAACCCCCATAATGTTATGGCTGATTGGTGTAGTTCTTCTGTTTGTTCTGTTGCTCTATTACATTTTGTTCATTTTGGTATACAGTAGTAGTCAAATTTATATGTGCTATTTTAGATTTTTTTTTAACCTGTATTGTACTGTCGGGTGAAAGAAGTGTCTTGACTAGTTATGTAATTTTGAAAGATTACTGGATTAACTTCCCCGAAAGAAATATGTGTCTTGTTTTGTGTTGCACTGGTGGTTTTCCTGTCTGTATTTCAGTAAATTACCTTCAGGACCAACTTTTAGCAAAACAGGCGTGTGTTCTAGTAGTAAGTTTACATGACATCATCCAGGATACAGAGTGCTAGATATAGTGGAACATTTGCAAACCGTACGAACATTAACCTTATCCCACCAGAGACATTAGCAGACTTATTAAGAAAGACAGCGCAAAGCAGTTGTGTTGCCAGAAGTCCAGTAGCACAGCTAATCAGTTATAAGTTTTATCTTAAAGCTGAATTTTGGTCAGCTATTTTAAAAATGTAATGAAGGTTCCTCACCTGTATATTCATAAATTACTACTTACTTAGTCTGGGGCGGTGTAATGCTTCGGCTCACTCCCACAGTCTTTTTTCCCCTGCCTGTTTCAGGACGGACAACCAGTCCTACGTTCTTCTGCCGGTCTTGCAGCTGCCCCTAGTGGCCACTGCTGGTCCTGCATTGTATGTGATGACATCGAGTGCCTGCCCACATTACAGGGCTAGAATAGGAGCAAGGATCACCGGCTGCCACCAAAACAAGGAATAAGGTAAGTATTTTCTGCTGTTTACCTTGATAGACTAAATGACATTTTTTATAGCTTTCCATAGTTCTTCCTGGTATGGAAAATTCACCCCGAGCCAGACTCGGGATTACCGCCAAGGAGGTTAAAGAGACCCTGTCACCAGACCATTCGTTGTAGCAAGAATCTTCCCTTACAGCTGACCTTTACCCCCTTTCACTAAAAACCACATCAGCATGCAGGTCTACATGCTCATATGAAATCATCTTACATTCATTAGTTAAACATATTTTTATTGTACTTACAATTACTGTTTTTCCACTTCCTGGTCCTCTTGGTGATGTAATGTGCCTGAGCATTGCATCCTGGGAATATTACATGAGCAGAGCATCGCTGGAAAATCTCATCTGTAATGAGATCTCAGCTAAAGGCATTTTCCTCCCCTGAAATGATGTGCATGGTCACGTGCCCTAGTCACATGTGTCAGAGTTCCAGGAAGTAAAGGGAGATGGAATAATCTGCCCTTAGTCAAAATGGCCACTGAGAAGAATGGGGGGGAAAGAAAAATAAGGTGTACAAAGAATAAAAAAGCTGGAAATTATCAATAAGTATGTGTTTGTAGGTTGTCATTACTAAACATTTCTAAAGGTGTATTTGTTGTCATTTAAAGATATGGGTAAAGATTATGTGTGCATTTAGCATATTTTAGGGATGGTAGGTACCAGGCTTGCTGACCATGTATCTGTAAGGGTAACCCTAAAAAGTGACCTGACAACTGTTTAGATGCTCTTCTGTGACGGTTTTGGAACCTTTCCTGCACAATGCAAGAAAAGTCTTTCTAATACATTCCTCAGAGATTTGCTCAAAGTGTTTAAACCATTTACTTGGGTCTTGTGATTGGGCTCACATGGATTCAGCACATGGAAATGTTAGGTTTGGAGCTAGTTCCTGTAATAAGAGGCACGTCAGGTGGCAGAACGGACGCACATCAGTGTTTTGTTGTTGTCTGCCTGTCTGAAAACTGCAAAGAGAAGGTCAGCGGCTATGGGAAGTCAGAGATCAAAGCTGAACTCCGGCCTTCCCTTCAGTCCTGCACAATTGTACAGATTCCTCTCCCTGACTGAAGTTGTTTACTCTGATTTCACTGCACACTGTGATCTTCTCATAATGTGCATTAGAAGCTGCAGCAAGTCAGATAGGGCCCCGTCTCATTTCCTGGATGGAGGACATGATTATAGGAGGTGTACAAAAAATAATGTACAAAAAAGAATGAATCCATAAAGGGTATCTCTGGTCATAAATTGAAAAAGAAATATGTTTTTCTATATTGAATTTCCAAGTTCTATCCCACTCCTAATAACCATATCCATCTAGAAGTTTGTAAACTTACTTATTGAAGACGCCCATAGGATGTACTTCCTCACTGTCCTGGCACAATTTTAGCCCTGTGTGCCTCGTGAACTACAGCTCAACATCTGAACAATGTAACATTATCATTGCTTACTGGAAGCAGTGCATGATGGGACATGAGATATGGAGATTGTACCATATCAAGTAGCAGGGAAAGAGATGCAAAGCACTCTGGGAATTCAGGAAGTTGTTAAAAGTGATGGGCAGACGGAAGGCAGCACTCACTACATAAAAGGGAGTAAGCTTTGATTTGCATTATCAAAAACAATTCTAGTATGTATTCCTAATGCAATGCTGATGTTGTAACAGGATAGTATATGCTGGGACTATAAATCTCCTTTAATTGTCCTGTCATACGGAGGCGGGTCTTTGATCGGGCTGCATATTCTGCAGGAAGATCAAAGTTCTGGCTGTGCTGTCTGGCAGGGGTGCTTGTATCTAATATAACTGTGTGTCTGGGAACACCGTGCTTGTGCAGGATTGAGTGACCGTCGGTCACGTCACCAGATACCGAGGCTGGGTAACACCCGGAGCGGAGACCGGGTGACACCCTGCCGTGACGTCATTGCGCATGCGCGGTGTCTTACTGATGCCTGCCGGCGCCCATCTTGGCGATGCACGCCGGCAGAGAGAGGAGGGGACGTTCACCTGGCAGGAAGAGGTATGCCGCCGGGTCCCCTCCTGACACTGTTGGGCTCTCGGTCTGTGACCGAGTGCCCGACTTTTCAAAGGGGGTGACTGTGTCATTTTGGTGTCACCCCTCTAATGGTGGCACCCGGGTGCGGGGCACACACCCCTTGTGACGCCACTGCCTAGGCATGTTTAGCCACTCTGAACTCTGATCATGCAATTACACCCTTTATTATATGAGAATGTGACTGGACACTGTGAGAACCTAGTGCAGCAATGTCTCCAAAATGGGTAAGTACTAATGTTTTTTTTAGCATCTTTGATTAACAATCCCAGTTCAAGTCTGCTTTATTATAATATAACAGGAAACAGCCTGCAGCCCTCCTCAAGCTTCCCCCCCCTCCCCCCCCCCAGGCTTCACCCTACGTTGTCCGTCAGCTTTTTAAAGTCAGATTTGCTGTGCCTCTTGTATAGGAGCAGAGGGCACAAGTGGCACTGAGCTGTGTAGTAGGTCCGCACACAATAGTTACTTATTTTGCATTTTTTTTTGTAGAACAAGAGGTCATGTTTTTTAGTGCAAGGGGTCACCGCACAACACAGTTTGGAAGGGAGACGTAAGATGAGAATCAAAATATACGCAGTCCGTCTGGCTTAGAGGTCACTTTGCTGAACACATTCTAGCCATGGCTGTCTGTTATCACACACACAGTGACAAAGTCTAATCCTTTGCTGCCAGTCAGCTGGTCAGACGTTGTGGCCAATCTCATATTTAAGTATTATGATTAGTGCCCTAAAACAAGGGGAAGCGCGTCTAACAACTAATCAGGTTACAGCTCCCGAGTTCCTTCTGCGTGTTTAAAAATAAAAAGGAGAACAAATACCTAATTGGAAGAAATTGTTATCAATCCTTTCTCAAACTTTTTGCATATTTTTAACTTGTATAAGCTCATTTCATTAATAGAGACAGCGGTGATGTTATACAAACCGCTAGTTTAAAGTAGTATTGTACTCCTCAAACTTTTTTCAAATGAATCCAGATCAAACTGATATACATTGCCCAGCAAATGATTTTGTTGCATTGTTGCCCAAGCCATAACAGTCATCATGTTTCTAAACAACAGCTCCAACTGTCTCAGCTCGGCTTCCCTGAACTTCATGTCCAGTACAAGATCATAGGAGACAGCAGTCTCCAGCAACTGCCTATCTACTGCAGGGGTGGCAAACTCCAAACCTCCAGCTATGGTGCAGCTACCATGCCTCTGGCATGACTGCCAGAGGAAGAGGCATGAAGAGAATTGTAGTTTCACCACAGGTAGAGGGCTGGAGTTTGCGTACCTTTGATCTGCTGTGATATACGTGGACATGTTAATTATTTCCGAAGTAGAATCCTCTTTTAACTTCTTTCTAAAAAGTATTTATTATGCTCAGACTGATTCAGACGGATAAGGTTATTCGGTCATGGGGTAATAATGGGTTAAAGTGATATTAAAGTTAAGTTTTTAAGCTATTTACAAAGCTGATGAAATCACTTACAATGGATGCTGCTGCTTAATGATTCAAACTTTTAGTTTTCTGAGCACTGTCGCTGATATCCTGTTTACCGATATCCTGCGGCCCCTAGCCCACATCTTTTATTCATTGTAGTTTAATAATTTCAATCATGGTGGCTCAGCTTTACATGTAGTCATTATGGCACATGAGATATGGAGGGCGGTCTGCACGAAAACGCAGTCTGTTATGAATTGTCCAGACTGACACCCACCCTTCAAGGCCTTTTATGATTTGTTCCTCCCAAGAGCCAGCCTGCTGCATTCATCACGGCTTGAGAGGAGTTCTGCTGCATGGTGCTGTGATGTTTTCAGGAAGCTCCCTTGCTGGCTCCTCTCACCAGCTTTGATCTGCCTTCACAGAAACCTAGTGATGGCATCATTGGGTCTATAATGAGGCCTGCAATTAAGTTTTTTATTTAAACACTTCATTTGCATATTGATGAGGGAGGGGAAGGGAGCAGATTAAACCAGCTTCAACGATAAACCAGAAAAGTTGTCATTAGTTATATAATGAGCCATTGCTGTATCATATTAGAACGTGGAGACAAACATGAAAAACAAATGCTTCAGACAATACATGGAATGTACAAATCTCTTGTATCTTCTTCAAAACAACATCTGGAATGTGAAAAGAACATTTTCAGAAATAGTCAAAGCATTGCTGGAATGTACAGAGTTTCTGGAGCTTGCAGTATTGAAGATCCTGTGTGATATGTAAGAAGCAGCAAATGCAGAATTGGAGACATGGGGAGCCAATAGAAACCCATATATTTCACCCCTACATATATTTCATATAGCATCGACTGTTATTTCCTCCATAGTAGGGATGCACCAGTACCGGTTTTTCGATATCAAGTACGAGTACCGATATTAATCTTTCGGTACTTGCTGATACCAAGTACCGCTACCAGTACTTCGCTAGCATGGAGCCGGCGTCCCGGGCAATCAGGAAGTTGGGTGGCATGTCATTACCCGCCGCCTGGCTTCTTGATTAGCTTGGAAGCCGGCTCCATGCTGTTTGGCCGGCTCCATGCTGATTGGTTGGGAAGCCGGCTTCCCGGCCAATCAGCAGGAGCTGACCAAACAGCATGGAGCTGGTTTCCCGGCCAATCAGGAAACTGGGCGCTGAGTCATTGCCTGCCGCCTGGCTTCCTGATTGGCCATGATGCCAGCTCCATGTTCCCTTGCTGCACTGCCGGTCAGAGGTAATCTTCCTCTGACCGGAAGTTCCGGTATTGGGGAAAGTATCGGAGCATTTGGGCGATATACAAAATATAAATATACAATGCCCCCTTCTGGTCAGTGACCGGTGACAGCTCTGAATGAAGCAAAGTTTTGTCAATCAAACACAGTACTACTAATAAAGTATCAAGTTTAAGAAGTAACAAAGTAGTTTAATAAGTAAATCTGAAAGAAAAGTTGTGACATTCAGGAACATTGCCTTGCAGAAATCTTCCTTCCTTTGCACTGTCTTGTTTCTTTGCTCCCATTGATCACATTCTTTCTGTACCTCCTCTATACAGACTGGTGACCCCGGCATAAGTTTGAGTCTCTCTGATGCTTTTGTGGCAGGTTGTGGGGAAGTGGACATAACAGTAATGAAAGTAAAAGAAATGTAACAAAAAGGAACATAGAATGTATTATAGAACCCTGTTCTGGGTACTTATTAAACTTGAAAATGCTGTTAATGCCACTCCAAAGCCATTATTAATTAGGCCATGAGAATGCACACACATAAACTCTGGATATGAAGCATCTGTGACTATGCTTTATGATGCCCCCTGACTTGTACGCACCCTTTTGGAGCTCATGCACACAAACACAAATACAGGTATATGGGCATACAGTGCAAAATGTGCCTATATATGTGGCGCCGGGAAGCTACAGCTGCTGCACTTTTCTATACATAGGATTATATGGGCAGAATACACTATACATGGGTATACACATGTAAACACAAGTACCGGCATTTACATGCCCATGGGTTTAAGTTCGCATTTGTACCCATAGATGTGCACAAGTAAATTTGCATATGGCAGTATGCATATATAAAAAAGCAGCAGCGGGGGATCGCGGGAGCCCCCAAAACAGACATATCTCATGCTGCATGTCCATACGCCTGTATTTGCACCCATGTGCATGAGCCCTAACAGAAAGTGTACAACTCCAGGGCTATGTCGGAGCAAAACCACTGATTCTTCATAACTGAAGGTGAAGGCCCATACATGTGTATTTGCATCCATGTGCATGAGCTTGAACAGAGAGTGTGCAAGTCCAGGGGCATCTTGGAGCAAAGCCACCGATCCTCCAAATCCGTAGGTGAAGTGTGTATTTGCATTCATGTGTGCGAGCCCTAACAGAGAGTGTACAAGTCCAGGGGCATCTTGGAGCAAAGCCACCAATCCTTTGTATCCAGAGTTGAAGGCCCATATGTCTGTATTTGTGTCTCTGTGCATGAGCCCTAATGATAAGCCCGGCAGTGCTGCTGTGAGATGTGCACCTTGTTCCTTCAGGGCTAGTTCACACCAAGCGCGGAGCAGGAACAGGGCAGTTACAGAACGGATCAAAACTGCGTCCAATGTATTCCAATGGTATTTTGGGCTCTAGTTCACACCGCAGCGTTCCGTTCCAGAGCATGTAAAAAAACTGCAGCAAGCCCTATTTTACCTGCTCCGGAACGCATACAAAAACGGTCCAGGGCGCGTCAAAATACACTGCACTGCATGTGCCGAAACTCATGCAGCTCTGGTCTGCATTTGGTGTGAACAAGCCCTTAGTCAGGACCCCGCAGGTTTTCAGTGTAGGTAAAGATGGGGGCAGAGCTTGTACTTTATTTTTACAAGGCCCTGGAAATATGATTTCTAACAATAGAGCTACAGATGGGGAAAACATACAGTAAAGAAGACATTGGTTGAATCTAAGCACCAGTACCGGCCAGCAGCATCTGCGGGGCATGTTCTCATGACATGTGCTGTTATTTTTGGCCTCGGTATTGCTCCCTTGGTAGTACAATATTGTACTGCTGACCAACCACACTGATGCCTTCATAAGAATGCAGATCAATGAGTCGCAGGCTTTTCCTGTTGTGCATCCCTTAAGAAACATTTGCT
The DNA here is from genome assembly GCF_000935625.1 of Nanorana parkeri. NCBI lineage: Eukaryota > Metazoa > Chordata > Amphibia > Anura > Dicroglossidae > Nanorana > Nanorana parkeri. The sequence continues at coordinate 1,248,691 of NW_017306331.1, read as the reverse complement.
TCCTCCTCTGGAACTAAGTAAACATGTTTATATTTGGCCCAATGAAGTTTAATAAAAAAAAAACCGTCTTGTCCTAGAGAGAATAATTCTGTCATATGTCAAGAACATCATGTTGTTGTAGAGCATATTGAAGCAATGTAGAAATGACTTCTTTTTTTTTATTGTTGGTAGCACTGCCAACTAACGTTTTTAGGAAAGTCCGTAGATTTGACATCTTCTTTGTACATCTTGGCAGAAAGCTGCATGGACTCTCAGAGATGATCTGTAAAGTTATTTATTCAAAGAGCCATGACCACAGGGAATTTAAGAGTCCCTGTCATGAGAGAATACTGTCTCCATAAAGAGAACCTGTCACCTGCCAATATATCTCACAGGGGCTTGTTAGCTCCCTTGTGAGAGCAATGTAGTTAAGTGAAAAAAAGTGGTAAAAAGGAAATAGCAATAAAATAATGAAAAAAAATGTTTAAAGCAATTCTGCCACCTCTTGCCCCCTGTAGCTGAATGCAAATGGGCATATCAGGTACACACATGTATGAAAAAGCGCTTGTGCAACACATGTTAGATATTCTACAGTCATAATTTGCTGTTAACACTAAGCTGATGAGCAGTAAAGGCTTTTAAAGTGTTGCCTATGGGAAGTTTTGAGTCCTGTAGTTGTTCAGCATTGCACGGGAGCGCGCAATTTTTTGTCTTGACAAGTTTGGTATCTCTTTATTCAACGTGATCCCAACTTTTATATTTTACCAAAAAATGGTATTCTGTTTGTGTGCACTAACATTCATTTAAGTGTATTTTTCTTCATAAATATATTGATTTGCACAAATGCAGGTACATATTTTTTTTTAATTCCACAGGGCCTCTGCTTTCAGAAAATATATCATTGTTGGGGGGGCATTGCAGCACAACACAACAACACATTGGCTCCTTGTGCTTCTTCTCCCTCCTCCAGTCTCAGCTCTGCTGTACAGGGACTGCGAGAGGCTGTTACCAAGTCACATTTAGGTGCTTACGCTGCTTGCAATTTTAAAAAATGTATTAACCCCTTCATGACTGATGCCTTTTTTTAATTTGTTGTACCCATGTTATATTCCACATTTTAGCCCTGAAAATTACTTAAAACCCCCCAACATTATATATTTTCTGAATGCCAAGACCCTATAGAATAAAATGGTGGTAGTTGCAAATTTTTATGTTGCGCAATATTAGCGCAACTCCTTATTAAACCCCAATATTTAGTGAAAAATGTAATTAAATGCCCCAAAACACGACAAAATACCCCTTTTTTTAATGAAATATAAAAGATGAGGTTACAACGAGTAAAACGATACACAACATGCCCAGGTTACAAATTGCGTGCATCCGTAAAGCGGCGAAAAACCCCAGTACCCCAAAACGTCCATAGAAGACACTTTAAAAGCCCCCACAGGTCATCAATTTAGAGATACCCCAAAATACTGGCCCTAGAATTATTGCTCTCACTCCGGCGTGCGCGGCGATACCCAACATGTGTAGCGCGTTCGTCGTTTTCATACGTAGGCGCACCCGACGCGTGTTTATGTGGAGACGCGTGTGCTCGCGGGGGCGGGGGACTTTTAATTTTTTTTTATTATTATTAGATTTATTTTATTTAAATGTAATTTAAAAAACTTTTTTTTTTTTTAACTTTACTTTGACTGCTATCACATGGGGGGGCTTACAAGCCCCCCCCCATGTGATAGCAGATGGTGGTGACAGGTACTCTTTAAGGTGATGCTGGGGGTCCAAAAGACCCTCAGTGTCACCTTTACACTGGAAATAAGCTATTGAAGTGCAGATCGCACTTCAATAGCTTATAGCTGGGCTCCAGGAGCCCAGAACTGACAGCCCAGGGACCGGAAGTGATGCAATCTGCATCGCTCCCGGTCTCATAGAACGGGGAGGGGATCGATGAACGGAAGTTCGTCGACCTCCTCCCCAGCTCCCCGCGGACACCAAGATCGCCGGTCCCGGGCCCGTAGGAGGGGCCACGGAGCCCGGGAAGCAAGGCGGGGGGGGCCGGGGGGGGGGGGGGGTGGGCGGCCCCTTCTTCGGGACGCAGAAGCGATCTGGCGACAGGTAAGTCGCCAGGATCGCTTCTGTTGTAAAGCCGACAGTCGGCTCTACAAGTTTAAACAGTCCCGGCGGCAAAAGTCACCGGGAGTCTGTTTAAACAGCCCCGATGCTGGCGACGTACACTGTACGTCGTCAGTCACGAAGGGGTTAAGTACACATTTAGGAATATAGAGCTGCATTATTTTTTATATTTCTCTGGAGTTTTAGTTTTAAGCTTTAAAGGGTTTCTAAACCCTCTGGTTTTTTTTGCATAGATCTACTGCTAGCAAGCAGTAGATCTATGCATAAAGTTTTTTTTTTAAACGCTTTAAAAGCGGTTTAAACTTACCTGTGTCTTCGCCGCGCGCTCCCATCCGAAAATGCTCGGGTGGCTGCAAAGCATCTTGGGGCGGGTGCATGCGCAGTTCGGATTTTCGGGTGGGAGACGAGGAGAGACACAAGGTAAGTCTATGGACGCGTGCACCCGCATGCAGACACCGTGGGACAGGAAGAGCCAGCAAAGACAGAAGAGATAGCGCTGGATCGGAGACCTGCAGCAGCGCTGGAGAGAAGGCTGAAAAGGACATGAAAGAAGAAGAAGATCGGATTAAGAGACATCATTTAAGGTAAGTGCTGACATTAACATTGGGGGGAGGGAAAAAAGTTTTTGCCTTTTAATGTCCCTTTAAGATTGAAACACAATCAACTGTTATTGTGTTGTTATCGCGTTGTCCTTATCATGCTATTATGTTATTCTTATCTTGTTATTATGTTGTTATTAAATTGCTCTGGTGGAGGAGCGAGACTGGTCATTTAAGCCTCAATCACACTACCACGCATATACGCGCGTATTGTACCATATGCAAATAAATGGCTCCATACACATAGATTCGTACGGAGCAGTATATTTGTGTAGCGTAAACATGCGCAAAGACAGAATGGAACCGAGATGGGTCCGGGTAGCGTATTTCTGCGTATTTTACACGCATACGTGCATATACGCATGTTTGCGCGCGTATACGCACGTCTGCTCATACAGTTCATTAAAATCTCTATTACGAATGATGCATTCTGGGATTGCATATGGTGCACGCATATACGCGCGTAAATGTGTATACATACGCGTGTATATACGCACATGTACGCGTATATACGCAATATACAATTTTATTGCATTGTGTGTGAATGAGGCCTTAGCAGGGACTATTACATATACAGGAGAACTGACAATTCTGTGTTACAATAGAAATGTTGTAGACCTTGGAAGTTTTTCACATTTACTTTTGAGTTATTGTAGACAAACTCAACATTTTGTTTGATGCAGGTACTATTCTGATTTTTGCATCGCTTGGTACCTCAATAAATAAATATCGGCTTAAGTTAAATTAATTTATTCATCTAGTAACTAGTTCATACTTTATGTTCAATGTTTTATCTTCCCAGTACAGATTATAGAACAAAAGCTAAAATCTTTCATTCTCGTTTCAAAAGTTTTTATTATTTTCATTCTCTTGCAAAAAGAGAGAACAAACCTGAGAGAACAAACCTGCTCGGCTTTTTTCTCTAGTTTTTTAGTATTATTATATTATATTATGCCTAGCACGGGCTTTTGATGGCTTTTATATAAAGGATAACTTCACCTTTCTATTATGTTCCCTATAGCCTACATGCAATACCTTTTCCCTTGTCAAGTTTAATTACGTTTCTTACATGTTTTTCATGTTTTTATCTTTGCTGTGCCCTTTTTGCGACCCTGCTTTTGTGCATTGGTGGTGATTTCTATGAAAAAATACTTGTGCAAGTAAAAAAAAACTAAGAAACTAGATGCTTTTCACAGGTTGAAATGAATCAGATGTGGTTAGCTGCTATTGGTAACACGTCAATAAAGGGACAAACAAATACAACCACATTAGTACTCAAAGGTGAAGTAGATAGCTGTAGCGTCTTGCTTATGGGATTCAGGTACACCTGTCATGATCAAATGATTCTGTAAAGTAAGCACATGGATTTGGTGTAGGCAGTGTCCTGATAGGATTTAAGGTTTGCCTGCCACCTCCTGTCTTCCGCAACCTCTCTGCAAGGCAGTGACACTGCCCATCAACATGATGAGCCAATGGAAAGTGATGAGCAATAGAGACACTTTTATTTCCTCAAGTCTGCACCTCAGCATCGGGGAAATCATTGCATAATTATTACATGTGTATGAGGAGTGTTCATAAATCAGTGCAGGCATTGAGACTTGACGGGTTTGTTACCGAGAGTGCAAGGGGTTTAATCTTCTCTAATAAAACAAACAAGCAAAGTGAAGGCACGCTTACATAATCAGTGGAGGGGAGGACGTGCGTCTAGTCTCGTAGAGCCTGTCAAATAAATGCAAAGTAGTGGACACATTTCAGGAGAAGAAACCCTGAATAGAATTCTGTCTCTGTCTATCTCTATCTATCTATCTATCTATCTATCTATCTATCTATCTATCTATCTATCTATCTATCTATCTATCTATCCATCTATCTATCCATCTCTTGTCTAATTTATTTTTGCTCTAGTTCCTTTTTCTATCTCTCTGTTTCTGCTCCAGTTTCAGCAAAAAAATATTTGGCGTGCCATGGCAGTGGCAGATATTGAAAGCCACAACTTAATGCAGCTCGGTGTTCATTAAAGTGTGTCTATAGCCAAAAGCTTTTTTTCTGGATAGTGGGGGGAAGTTTTACTACTGTCCAAGGCTCAGATAAGCTCATCAGTCTCCAACTTTTCCTTTCACTATCCAGTCACAGGCTGGGGGAGGTAGAACACCTGTGTTAACTACAAAGGAGAAAAATCAGGGCTCCTGTGCTGGCAGACAGGGCTGTGCTGTGGGGCAGAGCTGTGTAACTCTCAGGAGTGAATGGACAGAAATGAAAAACCTTTGTAGGTAACACAACGTCCTGTGTGTTTTATCTGGGTATTTAGCTGTTTGCCTGGAGTTCAGATTTAACATTCATTTTACTGCCCAAGCATTCAGTATTAAATAGAAACAAATGTATAGGAGAAATTGGCCATCTAATCACATTTCAAGGAGTTGATAGAAAGGGTAGATATCATCGTCATAGCAGAGAAAAGATCTGTGTGGCCACATGTGATTTATCTGTCTGACATTTATCATTAACAATAAGTCTCCAGTGACATTGCTGCACTTTTTAGAATCGTCCCTTCCATGCTGGGAGTTTCAATTGATCTGTCAAGTTACAGCAAGCATTTTATTATGAAATTCCTTATCTGAAGTCTAATGACAGTTTAAGGCTGATCATACAAGACCCAATAAAGGCTTGGTAAATGCAAGCAATGTGACTTGACATCGTGAATTTGTAGACATGTGGTTGGAAGTGCTGCTGATTGTCTGAAGTAACTTTGTTGCAAAATCTCTGTAGCAGAACGTAGATTGAACCCAACTGGCCCCTGGATGTTTCTAATGTAGGTCTGAAATGTTGTAATGTAGAAATGTATCTGATACACGTCCATTCTAATTTGTATTCATTATTTCCTTCTTGCAGAAGCAGTTCAGAGAGGAGAAAGGAAAAGTCTCGAGATGCCGCAAGGTGTCGGAGAAGTAAGGAGACAGAGGTCTTCTATGAGTTGGCACACCAACTACCTCTGCCCCAGAACATCAGCTCCCATCTGGACAAGGCTTCCATCATGCGTCTGGCCATCAGCTTCCTCCGAACACATAAACTTTTATCTTCAGGTGAGACATTACCCATACATACCTCCTAATTATCTGAGACGGGAAAGAGGGACATGAGGGCTGTGCCGAGGGCACAGCCCTCATTTATGTGGACTGTCGTACATAAACAATGATTGATTAAACCCAATAATGATTTATGCCATACTCCTTTCCATCAATATTAGGGCTTGAAAACAACAAACACAATATATTAGTTCTTGGAAAAAAAGATTAGTTCAGTGTATCAGGTCTGCCTTCGTAGGCTTGGAAAGTAACAGCTTGGTATTGGCTCTGCCATCATTGAAGATTAAGAAAGAGGAACCTGGTGAAGTAAATAGCACAGTTCCCCATCAGGACCATTCCTATTCCTGACCCCTGATTGGCTCTTTCTAATACCCTCTCACCTGGTGAATCCTTTTTTTTTTCCTCTTATGTGTACATGGGAAATATGGGGTTTGGACTCCAGGTGTTCCAAGCATATAATGCTAATTTTAAAGGTTTAAAGATACCAACTATTTTACACATTTCTAAGAACCTAAACAGCTCTTACTCTGTCCTAAACAGCTCATACTTGGCATCAGTTTCTATAAACCCAGGCCAAGAAAGGACTTGCGTTGTTGATAGGGGTCTATACAGGAGACCAAAAGATAGGGACAATTAAAGGGTAAGGGGGATTTGTTTAAAAAACGGAACTGACCCTCCAACAAAGAGACACTTGGTTTAAAAACTGACCTTATACTAAACGCATGGTGTGTTTTTTAAGTGTGCCCCCCTCACCTTTTTAAACGTAACGCCTAAAAAAATAATATATTATAGTTACCTTTCCCCAGACTCTGTACTGTAGGGGGTGACACCAGCATCCTGCCGAAATCTTACGAGAAGCAGCACATTGTAGTCTTCTTAGTGAGATTTGGGCTGCTCTACCTCTTGCAAGAAGGAGGATGACGTCACTTTCTCTTAGACACCGCAAGTGGTAACCAAGGGATAGGAAATCATATAATCGAACTTTTTTTTTGCTGCAGGAGTCTTTTATTAAGTTTTATGCAGCATTTCTACAAAGAGGAGGGGGCACTTTTAAAAAGCAGACCTTGTAATTTAGGTACTTTTTAAAAACATATACTGTATATATATATATAGAGAGAGAGAGATTTTTTGTTTTGCGTTTTTAAATTTAGGTACAAAAAGTACATGTATAAAATGTAGTACTGAACATGTAAAACTCACCTGCTGCTTGGCACTAGTATTAATCTGCAGAAGGAATGTCTACTTCTGCCAATTATTGGTGATTCAATGGGTGGGATTACTTTGCCTGTAATAGGTATTGGGATATTACCCCTCCTGTTTTGCAGTAGCAGTTTTCCACCATAGCCATGGAGGCCACCTATTTACAATAACTCCATTAATACCTCATTGATGCTGGTGTACCTTCCCTGGTACACGTAGTGCAGGTTAAGAGCCGTAGGTCTTTAGCATCCTCTCTGCAGCAGCTGAAGGATAATCTGATTATGTTTGTTCGGTTGTTGTTGTTCACTTCTTTGCTGAGATCTGTAAGGTCACCTCTCCTTTTAGAAAGGGACTGCAATGAGAACTGGGCTGCCCCAATGCGTACAGTCATTCTGAAAAATAACAATTGTAAAATAAAATGGGAAGCCTGGTTGCCTGTGGTGCAACACAGAGAGTTCTTACAGCTGACATCAGTAGTCATCTGTTGCTTGTAAAATATTTTATTGAGTATTAATTAAATAAAAATGACATGATAGAAGATTCGTAAAAAGAAAAAGAAAAAAACATTTTATTAGAGTATTTCTTACAGCAAATTAATCTTTCATTATTCTGATTGGCCTAAATATATAAAGGTACATTCTTGTAAATTCCTATGGGATACTGTATTTGGCACATTATTATTACCCATCCTTATGAATGTAGTATGGGTTATGGGACTGAGGTATAGAGTATGTGATTTCTTTTACAAGCGGTGGTACAGATCTGATCAGTGCCAAAAAATCCTCTCCAAAGGACAAAAGGCTGCTGGGTAATGCTATGCTAGCAAATGTATGAAGAGCATAGCACTGGGCTAACAATAGTTGTGCGGTTTTGGGTTAAGTGCTGATTTGTGAGGTCAGGTTATGATGTTAGACAAGAAGACTTGGGTGGCCGTTGGCATTCCAAATAATCCCAAAGGTGTTCAGTAGGGTTGCCTGTGGTGTAACACAGATCAATCTTAGGGATGACCTGACTCACAGTTGACCTTCCTATTCACCCTAAAGGTGTTCAGTAGGGTTGAGGTTCAGGCTCTGTGCAGGCCATTCAAGTTCCTACACACCAGACCCATCAAACCATGTCTTTATGGAGCTGACTCTGTGCACAGTCATGCTGGGAGAGAAAATTGCCTTTACCAAATTGTTACCACAAGGGTGGAAGGTCCCCATTGTTTTAAATGTCTTCGTGTGCTGTAGCATTAACTGTTCCCTTCACTGAACACACCAAAACTCAATCATTTGGAAGGTTGTCATCAAACCTTTGGCTATATAGTGTATGTGCAACAACCTGTATTTTATCTGGAATTGTGAACCACACAACTCTCTTTGGCAAACCAACTCATTCCTTGAGAAGTCATTTAACTCTCTGCTGTACTGCAGTTTTTCACAGGGAAGTCGTTGCTGGACTCTTTGGAACTGACCACTTTCCATTGTATCTGGAAGAGGAAGGCTCATTTGATTGGATTGGCTACTTTAGATCACAGCACACATTTTCAGTTTTCTTCTGTTAATATGCTGCATGGAGGAATTCAATGTGATTTCCTGGAGCAACTTCTTGCAGTAGCTATTTGATTTATGACGAGAACTGAGTTGCTTAGCCTTGTACATCGCCTTGAAGCCGGATTAACTGCCCTGCAGCACATACATTTCACAGTCTATTCATAAATTGTACATGGTTTAAAAATAGTGAGCGCTATGGGTCCCCTGGAGTAAAGTGAGAATCCAACAATAACTTATTAAATAAGTGGTATAAAATTATAAATATATAAATATCTCTAAGTGAACATCTTATTATGTAAACAATAAAAAATAATATATAAATTGCTGAAGTGATATGTGAATAAACGAAACAAAAATCAACAATGTAAATTGACTAATGAAGTGGATATAAATGCTTAAATACACCACAGATGATGATAGATGCAGTTATATGTACACTGTAATACAGAAAAAATCACGGACACACGGTTTATTGAAGATTTATTTATTTATTCACATTTATTTATATTTAAGCATTTTTATCCACTTCATTAGTCAATTTACATTGTTGATTTTTGTTTCGTTTATTCACATATCACTTCAGCAATTTATATTTTATTTTTTATTGTTTACATAATAAGATGTTCACTTAGAGATATTTATATATTTATAATTTTATACCACTTATTTAATAAGTTATTGTTGGATTCTCACTTTACTCCAGGGGACCCATAGCGCTCACTATTTTTAAACCATTTTGTGAGGCTCATCTAGCCTTAGTTTCAGCAGCTTGCGGTTAACCCTTATTTTCTGTGAAATCTCCCCCTTTGGGTCTGTTTTATAGCGCAGAACATTCATCCTTCCATAAATTGTACATGCCTCAGCAGATACCTTGAATTGTGCCTTCGAAAAAACAATATATTCTTAGAAATCTTTATTCTTAGAAATTCTGCTGTTGATAATCATACTGCTGGATTACCAGTTCTGCATTGTCATATAAAGGAACCCTAGCACCTATTTCTGCAACCTTCCTTTTTTCTGGCACTGTTAGAGTGAGTGGCTTAAAAGGGCCTGAGAAAAAGTGCCAACTGAGGATCTGCACTTGACCGCTGAAGGACAGGGGTGGGGATTAGCAGCAGGAGGCGTAGGGCTTATTCTTGACTTAGAGAGAAGTCAACCACCATGTACCATCCGGCCTTGTGCTACTAAGGATCCAAATATAGTACTTGGTACACAGGATAACACATGGGTATTTGCGGGCCCACTGCCTTTTTAATATTTAAGAAAAATCCACATTTGAGAGTTTGTGTTTTTATTGTACGTTTAGAGTGGCAAGTACATTCTACTGTAATAGGGTTTTAGTTTTTGGCACAGACACTGTGGCTGCTGATCAGGGAGAGGGTATGGTGTAAAGTTATGAATATGCTCTATATATACTGTTTATCATGTATATCATGCTCCAACAGTTCTAATCTAATTAAAAGAAGTAAACAGCAGGGTGGCCATATTATTTTGCTGCGGCCCATCTTCAAACTTTTTTGTTTGTTTTGGACATAGTGAAAAAGGGATAAAGCCCCTATTAGGTTTTTACTGCAATCTATGACCCCATTGGAGAGATTTCCCATCACTTCATGTTGGGACACAGGCGTCACCAAACACTTCTTTTTCACTGAAACGGGGAATGGTCAAAACCTCTTTAAAGTGACATTAAACCCTCAGATTTTTTTTAACATAAACCAATACTGTAATGTGTGCCTTACTGTAATCCATGGTAGTTTCCCTTCTCTTTGCTGCTCTTCCTTTTAAATCCTCATATCTTCTCATGCTTGGGGAGAACTTCCCTTTGCAGCTGAGTGCCTCTTCCGTGAGTGCTGGCTCAGGTTGTGAACCTACACACAGACACCATGTATCCATTTCAGAGACAAGGCAGTCTGCTGCAAAACAGAAGTTCTGCCCAGCATGAGAACAGATACAGATTTAAAAGGAAGAGCAGCAAAGAGAAGGGAAACAACCATGGATTACAGTAAGGCACACATTACAGTTTTATGTTTAAAAATCTGAGGGTTTAATGTCACTTTAAGTTTTTAATTTTTTCTGGCTCTTCCTGTCCCATTGACAACTTCTTTTTCTATTTTCCTCACTGTTCTAGGGACAGGAATTGAAGTGAAATCTCTTTCATCAGTAACATACTGTTAGGGAAGGAGCGAAGTCCCCCTGTTTGCTGGATTGGAACCCAATAGCAGGGAACAATCTCAGAAGGAGAGTCCAGGCTGAGGTACAAGAAAGGATAATCCAAAATGCGTTGTCAGAGTACAGTCCGGGTCGAGGCAGGCAGCGAGTATCCTAAACGGTGAGGCAAGCCAGGGGTCGATAAACAGGAGATCCGAATAGCAGGGAAGGGAGGCAGGAAACAGGAAATGAGGCGTTGTAGCTGCTTAGGGAATGGCAGAATAACTCAGCAAGTCTTGGCTCTGGCTGGAATTTAAACCCAGCAGGGGCCAGCGACGCCCCCGTTGTCTGGGCAACAGGAAGCCACAGGTCCCTGCGAACCAATGGGACGGCTGGGAGAGAAGGAGTGCTTGCAAGGCCCTCCCCGGCAATGACCAGCACCCGAAGCAACTAAGAAGCCACGGCATTGCCACATGCGCACGTCACGCACGCATGTCATGCATGCGCTCATGTGCACACATGCAGCACGCCGCCGGGCACCAATTCACCCCAAGAAGGACCCTACGATCTCCGTCGCACCCGCCGGACCCCAGGTAAGAGGGCACCCCTGGTCCCACGACGCATACAAATGTATGTAGTCACTCTTTCCAAGTCTATCCAAAACTAAAAACTAAAAATTTGGGCTTTGAAGTTCAACTCCGACATAAGCAAATATTGTCTACATATAACAGCCATGTGTTTTCATACTTGAATCTTGGTGAGCTTTGCATATTTCTTCTAGATCTGTGCAAGTGTGAAATGTTGCCTTAGCTTCCTGTTCTAAAAACCGGTCACTGCTGCTCTCTCTTTGTGAAGGGTGACTGGTCTTGTCTCCACCCACTCCTGTAGTTTTCTGCAGGCAGTCTGTATTGGACGGAGCCTGCTGGGTCTCTCCCACAGTTTCGCTCCCTACACGGGCTATATGCAGTACAGTGATGATGTCACTGCTACTTTTACCATGTGATATCTGGTTTTGTAAAGGTATTTGGTGGACACAAAGTGGATTTATATCCTTTGTGGCTATTGCAGAATATATTTAAATGAATGTTTTTGTGCCCGAGATTCAGTTTTAATTATCAATGATAAATGTACCTTTGTGTAGAGATTCTTATTAAAAATTAATATGCAAACCCAATAAAATTATTCTGTTCATTTTATTACAAACAAATCTATATACTATCATTCATTTGTATAATAGCATTGAAGGCCATTATAACTATAGCGCAAGCTGTATATTTATTGGCTTTTATCACAAAGCTCAGAGTAACAATGGATTGTTTTATTTTTTTATTATCTATTAATGTGTCCCGAGCATATGAAATAATGGGAAACGAGACAGGCTTTGCTGACGTGAATCTGGTTAGCCGAGCACTCACGCTGCATGTGAACCTTATGAAACAAATGTTTTCTCAAAGTATTATCATGTATTGGGCCTTTGTGGTTCAGCATCTGTCCCAGACTTTTCCAAGTCCCGGCTTTGCAGAAGATTAATTGCATTTGGTTAGTAAATATAATGGATTCAAATTATAAGCACACAATTTAGATCACAGATAGCCAGTAGCTATTTATCTCTGATGCTTCCCAGAGACTTGCTGTCAGATAAGACCAAAGTATGGTTCAAATCAAAGACAGCAAAACATTTGGGTCTTGCTGAGAGAGGCACAGGCAGCCATTTTCCCAGGTCCTGGAAGTCGGAGCACATGTGCCTTGGCTGGATCGGCAAGGTGGCTGGAAAAGTCAAGGTTATCGCAGGATAGTTTTGGTTGGGAGACGGATGGAGCTGCCACATAATAAAGCATTTTTCTAAATGGGTTTTGCCCAGGGCTGGGTGTCTTCATTAGTCTTGTTGTATGGGAGGGACATATGGGGTCATGGCACTAGCCTTTTATCATTTTACTATGTAGCTGAAGCCATGATAAAATCAACATAATAACTGATCTAAAAGAGGCATTTAAAGGGTATTTGAAGACAAACTCCTGGTAAAAAAAATGTAAACAAAATCCCAGCAGTATAAAAATGCAACTTTTACCATAATACTTACCTTTGGGGCTGTCCCTCACCCTGTCACCCAGCACAAGTGCTCTACAATGAATATTTAGGTTTATTTAGCCCACTTCCTGTAAGCCTTGACTGTCATGGAGACACCCCACCAGCCTTCGTGGTACTGCTGCATAGAGCGGCACTCGCATATTGAGAGCGACAGTAAGGTCCGCCCACAAGAAGAAAAAGTACCACACTACGAGACTGTGTGGAAGCCAGTTAGAATTAGGGATTGTATACTGTAATTTGTTAATGCATGGAGTAATAACACTTCATGTCTCCTAGCTGACACAATTGACTCTGGATTAGTCACTTATACACAGGCTGCCCACAAGCTTGCAAGTAATGCTGGACTTTCCTATTAAGTAAGCCCAGCATGCTCTGAAAACCAAGAGTCATATATGCATTTTGTAATAAAAGTTTATCTGTAAAATTGGGATTTAATTCAGATAAAATATGTAAACTGTCATTTTATAAACGTGTACATTAGGGATGCGCCGATGCCAGTTTTTTAGCATGGAGTACGAGTATCGATATTTTTTTTCCGGGACTTGCAAATACTGAATACAAATACCGGCATCCCGAGGTAGAGTGGGCCCGGCTAATCAGGAAGAAGACTTCCTGACTGCCTGGGAAGCTGGTGTTCTATCGAAAGGACAGCGGCTTCATGCTCCCTAGCGACACTGCGAGACAGCCTGGCTTCCTGACCAAACACTGGCTTCCCAAGCAAGCAGGAAGCCAGGCGGCACGTCATGACCCACCTCTTGGCTTCCTGATTGCTCAGAAAGCCAGGCTGCCTTGCAGTGTAGCTAGGCAGCGTGAAGCCGGTTTCCTTGCCAATCGGGAAGACGGGAGGCGGGTCATAATGTGCAGGAGATCTTCCTGATTGGTCAGAAAGCCAGGCTGCCTCGCAGTGTCGCTAGGCAGCGTGAAGCCGACTTCCTGGCCAATCAGGAAGACAGGAGGTGCGTCATGATTGGCCGGGAAGCCGGCTTCATGCTCCCTCCCAGTACTGCCACTCTGAATCTGCCTCTGACTGGAAGTTCCAGTATCGAGGTAAGTATCCGAGCATTTAGGCAAGTATGAGTACTCACCCAATGCTCCATTGTGGGACTGCCAGTCAGAGGGAATCTCGCTCTGACTGGAAGTTTCGGTATTGGGGTAAGTATCATAGCATTTAGGCGTGTATGAGTACTCATTCAATGCTCCATTATGGGACTGCCAGTCAGAGGGAATCTTCCTCTGACTGGAAGCTCAGGTATTGGGGTATCGGAGCATTTGGGTGAGTATGAGTACTCACCCAAATACTCAGTATCGACACTGATACTGATACCAGTATTGGTATAGGTGCATCCCTAGTGTAAATGTTTGAAAAAGATTGAGCAAAAATCATAATTTTAAAAAAAATCTTTCACCAAGAGTGCATGGGGGCGTGCAGCAATTCCCTAATTAGGCAGAGTAACATGTTTCCACTAATAGTGTCAATTTAAGGGCTCGTTGTCACCAGCCCAGCGATCTGTTTTAGTGTGTGGACTGGTGTCCATGTGTGCCAAAACTGACTTATGTTTTTACACCACAAGACACTGTTTAGCTTTTTTTTGTTAACTTTACTAAAATGTCACATTCATTGCTCCAGTGTGGAGTTAAAACCCCTGTTGTGTTTTTTTGTTTTGTTTGATTTTTTTCGCTTTCTCCTATTGTGGAGATTTCCCTTGACTTCCTCACAGGAAGTGACGGTAAATTCTCATTTGTTACCAAAACAGTTAGGGCGCAGTAGCCTGAGGTGGGGGTGGCTGTCATGACGTGAAGTCGTAAACACCATCAGAAACTTCTATCAAACTGTAGAAAAGGGAGAGCCATTTACAGGAAAGTTTTTCCCTGCCAATATTTCTCACTTCAACCTTTTATTTGCACACTTATGATTTTTTTCTCTTTTCGAGCCTTTCATATTAGTGCGGTTTCCGTCACTACTTCAAATTATTTGACAAACATATTAGATAAAAAGGATCGAACCTCTTGACTTGTTTACTGTACTCTGTACGGAACAAAAGAGGCGACTTAATAGAAGAATACATAATATTGGTGGGATCAGGACCCATATGTGAGAGCCAGCTGCAGCCTGATACCAGATTTGGGTCACCTGGGTCTCAGTGGTGGATTCTAAGGACGGCCATAAATGACAGTTATTATCAGACTGCTGAGGGGCTGAACTGCAGATTTAAAAAAAACAATTGCAGCTTTATTGAAAAAAAGTTTGAGAGTTTAATACAGTACTACTGTAATTTATTTTACATACAACTGGCATAAGTACCTGAATATCTTAGTAGGATGATGTCAGGATATCATCTTCTGTTGCCTCTTAAGGTGCCCATACACTGCACGATTATCGTACGATAATCGTGCAGTGTATGGGCACCTTTACACAGCAACAGCCAGACTGGAGAAGGGCCAGCACTAGGAGGCAATCAGGCCCAGCTGCATGCACATGTGCACAGCAGGTTGCAAGGAGGTAGGTGACACCATTGTGTTCCTTAACTGTAGCAGAGAAAGTGGTGTCACCCTTCTGGCTGTGTTGTCGGGCAGAGGTGTATGAATTAGTATGAAGCGGTTGGGGCATTACAAATCTTTCA
>NW_017306331.1:1196908-1233202 GCF_000935625.1 Nanorana parkeri | reverse complement strand
ATATAACTCCCCCCTCCAACAATTTTTGCCTGGAGTTTAGCTTTTATCCTCAATCAATACTGAGCATATTTGATACCAATACCGAGTATTTGGAGGAGTACTCCTACTCGCCCAAATGCTCCGATACTTAGGCCCCGTTCACACCTGGGCGTTTTTTGTAGCGTGTTCCTACGCTCTGCAAAACGCTCAAACACCGAAATCCCATTTTTTCCTATGGGCATGGTCCACACCTGGGCGTATTACAGGCCGTATGAATGCACTACAAAACGCCCTACACCTAAAGAAGTACAGGAGCTTCTTTGGGGCGTATTTGCCGCGCGTATCCATTGGGATACAGCCAGGTAGCCCTCGGAAACGCGCGTTTCCCGTACGGTTTTTACAGCGAATCGCGGTAAAAACGCGCGGCACGATACACGCGCATATGCGATACGCCTAGGTTTGAACCCAGCCTTACCCCTCGAGAACTGACTTACAGTCAGAGGGGCATTCCATGTGCTGCGAGGGAGCATGGAGCTGGCTTTCTGGCCAATCAGCAAGTGAGTCATGACCCGCCGCCGACTTGCTGATTGGCTAGGAAGCCAGCTTTACTTGTTGCTAGAGAACCTGGCTTCCTGACTAATTTATGACCAATTCCTGATTGGACAGGAATCCAGGCTGCTTATCAACAAGTGAAACCTAGCCAATCGGGAAGCCGGGAGATGGGTCATGCAATGCCGTCCGGCTTCCTGGTTGGCCAGGAAGCCAGGCTGCCCCAGAACGTGAAGCCTGTGTTCTTTCGATAGAACAACCGCTTTCCAGGCAATCGGGCATCCTGATAAGTTGCAACCTGGGATGCCAGCTTCGGTATTCGGTATCGGCGAGTACCGGAAAAAATATTCGTACTTGATACCGAAAAACCGGTATCAGTGCATCCCTAATTTATATAATGGTGTCAGTGTACGCAGCACTTTACATACTGTTCATTCACATCAGAGCAGAGAAAGGCTTAGAACCTATGATACTTCCTCTC
This sequence comes from Nanorana parkeri, assembly GCF_000935625.1. NCBI lineage: Eukaryota > Metazoa > Chordata > Amphibia > Anura > Dicroglossidae > Nanorana > Nanorana parkeri. Next base: position 1,232,193 of record NW_017306331.1, on the reverse strand, counting down.
TGGGACCCTGCCTGGAAGATCTCCCTGCACAGATGTCAGACAGAACAGGTAGTGAGGGGAAATCTCCCCACAGGGGATACACACAGGACTAAACCCAATTACAGTAGAGTGAGGAAGGGTTAGAACTGCTGTCAGGTTACTATTGATCTCCTGACCTTTTGGATTTACTGAGACCCCTTATATAGAGGGTCATGATGGAGGGTCTAGGAGGCTGTGTTATAGTAAAGATGACAGCTTCTATAGCAGATCATGACGGCTTCTAATGCTTCCTGACACAGTGGGTTCAACAATCCATGACAAGTCATAAATGAGGCGCTAGGTATGTGAGAAGTCATGGCTCCAGTGACACAGCACACGGCTCCTGTGCATGTTGTAAAGCAGTTAACTGGTAATCGTAGTATGGGGATTAGGCAATAATGTGTTTTCTTCCTCATTATACACTGCTGACCCCGTGATATCACTGGAGCTGCCAGAAGACATTTGGTAAACAACGCGTCTTTTCCCATGAAGACTTTTAAAGGAAAACAGCCCTTCTGGGGACTCTTAAAGGGACTAATATTATTTTTAGATCTTATACCCTGTGCCCGTACATCTTGTTTGACATTTCACTTTTTCATTACTTTAGGCTTTTTTATATTATTCAGGACAAAGCTGCCAAAGCTGAAAGCTCAACTCCAGGCAGATTGAAAATAAAAGATAATTAAATGTATGATTTTAAACCCTCATTCGCACGGGAATCGGCCGGCACGTACAGCTCTGTGCTGCTCCCAGGAAGGACAGGTGCTGCGTGTGATTAGTACGCAGCCCCTGTCCTTCTCTATGGGAGTACCTGACCGTACGCCCCCCTAGGCTCACCCGCCCTGCATGTCCGTATGGGTGCGGGTCAGCGTACTCGTACACTGACCGGATGGATCATGTCTGCGTCCGAGCCGGGACACACACACCCGCACGGATCTGCACTTGAGGTCCTTCGCAGCACCTGTCCTTCCCGGGAGCTGCCTGATAGGGCCGTGCACGCAGCACGGAGCTGTACGTGCCGGGCGATTCCCGTGTGAATGAGCCCTTAAAGTATGTTTTAAATGCAGCTTAATGTAAGCACCTAAACCTGCCTTGGTTTTCAGTCACCTGCACAGTAGAGCATAGACTGGGGGAGGGAGAAGTGGCACAAGGTGGAGGGGGCAGTCAGTTGTGCTGCAGTGCTTATGGGCTAACAAGGAGCATGCTGATAGGAGGACTTTGAAATTAGCTAATACTTGTGCTGCTTTTACAGTCATGGGCAGGGGTAGAGACATGACCAACAGCAACGGAGAAAAATCAGATCTTCTACCCTGTCAGACAGGGCTGTGCTGTGTGTCTGGGCTGTGTAAATCTTAGAGCTGGATGGACAGAAATAAAAAATCCTCGGTCAGGTAAAGTAACTCACGTATATATGATTTTTATCTGTGTATGTAGCTGCGTCTTTGGAGTTCAGCTTTAACATTAGAAAACCCTCTAGTGTGATCTCCAGCTGCCATTTATTTTCTACATACACGCTAGCCCCTATGTGCACAGTCATAGCTGCCAGACCAGAATCTAAAACCTTTGAGGGGCCCGAAGGGAAAAGTAAAAAGTAAGAAAAATGTGAAAAAGGATTTTAAAGAGGATTCTACGAAAACTGGAAGATCCACATTTATGAATCCTTCCTCTACAGCCAGAGATAGAGAACTGCAGTGACAGAGCTTGTTTACAGTGCCATCTGCTGGTGATATCTGGTATTTCTCAGCAAACTATAACACACATTAGACCTTTAGGCTCCGTTCACACTCAAAGGTAAGTGCGACAAAACCCTCAAGACAGGGAATCCCATTTGCTTCTATGGCCCCTGTTCACACCTGCGTGTTGACGCACAAAGCTTCCCATTGAAGTCTATGGGACCAAAAAGTGCTGTAATCTGCCAATAAGTAGCTCATGTACTTTTTCCAGCGACAGGCTCTGCTTGCAACAAAATGCTCAGGTGTAGACAGGGGCCATAGAAATGAATGGGATTCCTTGTCTTAAGTGTTTTATTGCCTAGGTGTGAACAGGGACTTATGGGTAACCTTTGCATGCTGGTCAGGCTCCAGGCCACTACGTACTATGAGCAAAAAATATACATTGGGCCCCATTCACACCTGCAAAGAGGGCCAATTGCATAAGTCTCACTAATATTCTTCTGTGATCTGCTGCGGGCGGGAGGGGCTGTATGATACAATGACAGCATGCAGCCTATTTGCATTTATGTGCACAGCCTGAGATTAGCTGCAGATGACCGCACCTGGATGCAACAAGTATCCCATTGTTTCCTATGTGTCCGGTCCGGTTCCCATCCGGTTCCCATTTAGGTGTAAATGGGCCCCTGGGTTGTCTGAGCACGAATAGTCCTGCTTTCATTTAGATTTAGATATTCTATAACCATAATAGAAAGTGCCTTGTCTGTTATACATGTGAAGTAGATGACAGAGGTAGGGGTTGCTTTCTTATAGTCATTTATGGTTATTTTTGCATGATTATACATGCAAGGGCACATGACCGGCCTCTGTAATAGATATCAGCAGTCATCAAAACATTGGAGGATGTAAGCCATGGCATGGTAGAATCACATATCTTTCCGGCCCAAATCCATTAATACATAAGAAGGATGAAAGTGAGGGTGTGACTTGGAATTCTTCCCCTCGGTCTGCAGCGCCCCCTACAGAGAGAACAGAATACTGTAATACAGGATCAGCTACAGAGGGGCTTTGGTGATGTTTCTGATAAAAGAATCCTAGCTAGAAGATAAAGTCTATTAGCAGATCCACCCAGGCCCAGCTCTGTTAGCACAAAATAATCTACATTTCATTGTTTAAAGAGAACTGAAGTCAACTGGCTATTGCTCACTATTACTGACTGTGGACATAATGATTGTAGATATAGTAAACTCTGTTATCTGGTAATCAACTAACCAGCAGCATATAGGGTAGGGGTGGCCCTGATTCATACCTATGTTTGTGCATCACTACTAGCCCTACAGCGTGCATGCGTAGGTGTGAGTGGGCCCCTGGGTTGTCCTGAAAATGATTGTGTATCTATTTGTCTTCATTTGCTTTTGATTACTGCATTTCAATATTAATATGAAGTCAGTACAGAGTTTATGATATGGTATAGTATGAGGTATGGCATTAGTTAGACCTGTTTTTAATAGTACCTCTCAAGCAACCAGAAACGACATTTATCCGGAATCTACCAATCCCCGTGGATGCCGGATAATGGTGGAGTTTACTGTATATAGGAAGCCACCACCTTAAGTGGCCATAATAAAATAAATCTTACAGACTCCTCCCTTCACTAAACTGTGTGGATGGACAAATTCAAGCTAGTTTTGTTTGATTCTAACATTCGATTTTGGAATGAACAGAGTTTCCTATATGAAAACCACATTGTCTGTTCTTCATCCCGTTCCATTTTTTCATCTTTTGTCGCTGTGGTCAAAATTGATTGTTGATTTGACCCCATTAAAAAATCGCAGGAACATTCTACTTGTGTATGGCCAGCTTAACGTGCAACTGGAGACTAAACTTTTTTTATGGTTTTGGTTCCAGTGGGAAGAGATTATAAAACCTGTCACGTTTGTATTGCTGTCTGGGTCCCTGTGAGGGAGATTCGCTCCTTTTATTTGTCCTGGTGATTGTTATATGAAAGTGAAAGAAACTTTAGGTTGTCACCAGAACAGGAATAGATGGGGAATCTTCCAATGGGGACACTAGTTTGGTGTCCCTGCTGACCACCAAGGATTTCCCTCTCTTTGGAGGGATTTCCTCTAACTTCCTTTTCTGGCTATTGGACAGGAAGTAAAGGGAAATCTCCCCAAACGGACACATATGGCAAAAAAGAGCTAACCGTCCCTTACATTATCCAAAAATAACAACAACAAAAAGTTTTGGCTTCTTTAAGAGTGATTGAGGAACAATTGTGCTGCTTTTCCTGAGTTTGTCTCACCGTTATTATGTAAGTACCTTGGATCTAGCTACTAGTAGGAGGTTCTGCCAAACGTTGCATGAAACACAGCATTGACAAAATATGACCAAAAAGCAATAAAAAGGGTAAAAGCCACATGAATTAAATACTTTTCTATATCACAACAAATACACTTGCTGAAAATTCACGGTGGTTCCCCTTTAAAAGAAATGAGCCCACATATGTGGAAAGTTGGCAGAGCTGAGCGGCCTGTACATACTGACACTGAAGATTAATGAAAGCTCGTTTGCTGCATTTATTTTTAGCTTTAAAGACATTTAAGTCCTAAGTGTTACATAGAAAAAGAGACAAACTGCTCCCGTAGACTGTTGTTACAATTCTAATTTGGGAGTTGGCATTCCATGTTTTTATTTATGAGTCCTATTTATCAAAGTTTGTGACATAGGCCCTGCCAGCGTAGCTCAGTAATAGGAAATTAGATTCAGACTTTTGATCATTTGATTCTGATTGGTTGCTAGTTAAAACAAAGGTCAAATCATTCCTGCTGCCCGAAACCCATGTGAAGAATTCTGCCCCAACATCGGCATAGATTGTATGAACGTTAATGGTTAAATCAAATTGTATCATGTGCAATGACTTGTTTTTCTCTTCAGTTCTTTGAAGGACACAGCTGATCATCCGATCTTGACCAATGGGTTATATCACCACCTGCAGGAGTAGGACGCAACATTACAAAACACAAAGATAACCCCCAGGGGCAACTCCTGCTAGTGGCCAACCCCCCCCCCCATCTGCAACAACTCATGAGGATTGATTAGATGAAAATCTTGGAAGGGGAGAGGTTCATCAAATCAAAATGCATTATATGCAATGGCTAGTTCTTATTTAGTAGTAGTTTGTTTTTGTTCGTTCTTCATTTGAAGTGACACTAAACTCAAAAGTTATATTTCAAAAATGCATTCAAGTACCTTAACTATTAACAAAATTGTATCTTATTTGTGTATCACTCAGCTGTAGATCATCAAATCATCTCTGAATTGGTGCTGACACTGTCCTTCTCTCTGGAGGGACTACAATCTCAGTACCAATTAGAAATCTAAACATGAGACTGCAGTCCATCACAGGAGCGAGCTTGGAGCGGTGACTACTTTACAAGACACACACAGGGATCATGGGAAACAAAATAAGCCAACCTCCAGAAGGAAGGACAGTGTCAGCACTAATTCAGAGATGATTTGAGGATCTACAGCCGAGTGATACACTAATAAGATACATTTTTGTTAATAGTTAAGAGGAGGGTTGCCACCTTTTCTTCCAGCGAAACCCAAAAACACTCTAGCGACGCACGGAAATATTTTTGGGAGAATGAGTTACGGCTTATTCATATGTACATAGAGTCACCCATTCATATGTAAATATCAGAGTCAAGACTATTTTTAGTGGGGGTCCAGTAGCCCCTGTCTTACGTTTGGTTGCCCCTGTCTGCCTGACATCATGTGTCCAGGTTTCAGCTGCCATGAAACCCAGACACAGCATTCAAAAATATTAGAGATAGCGTGATACAAAAAAGTAAGAACATTATAAAACACAGAGTAATAATATGACGAGGAAGCTTGGCGTGCCATCTAGTAAACATACGTATAAATACGCTTTTATTTTTTACATCACGTTACCCTTCACAATTTGGGCACATGTAAATGTGTGTAATTAAATACTCACATCTACACTAAATCTTACTGCAGAAGTTAGCGGAAAGATTCAGCGTGAAAACACGTGAAATGGAGTGTAAGCGTGTAAATTAAATGGTGAGTGGCTAGAGTATTAACTTATAGTAACCACTAGAATAATTTTTTTCATGCTTGCCCGTACACTCGCATACGCTTGTAAATTACACCAGTACGCTCCAAACCGAACACAGGTTTGGGGCATTTTTCTTTTACGTCCCAGAACGTTGCTCTAATTACAGATCTAAAGGCCGCAATGTGCACAGACACCTTGATTATTCTAGAGCTGCGTTCAGAGGGGTAAAAAAAAAACATGTATGGATCTAAAAGTGCTAATTTCTTTCGGCCCATATGCATGAGGCCTTAGAGAGAAAGAGTCACAGATAAAAAGAAATACATTATCACAGTGTTGCCTTCACTGTGCCATAAAGAGTATATCCAGGGAACAGAGATAGATGGATAGATAGACAGACAGATGTTATTTTTTAATGAAAGGCATCTGGAAAAGGAATGTTCCTCTATTTTGATATAATTATTTTTATTGTTTAATTTGTTTTCATTTTGCTGTACAGTGATGGGCCGTAGGTGATTTTTTTGGTTATAATATACCTAAATCTAACTATTATCATTTCAACTATTTCACCTATACCCAAAGCATTGCTGTGCTAACAACTAGTATTAGTTGTTAGCACAGGTTTGTCTGTGGTTATTATTATTTTTGTTGTTCATAATAATAATATTAAAGTTCTTTACCTAATCTGAAAAAGATTGGAAACCCATTTTCGTCCAGAGTAGAATATCTGATGACATTAACGTGTAGTAGATAAAAAGTTTTTATCATGGGAAATCACACTACACAGCTTGGAAATCACACTATACGGCTTGGAAATCACACTATACGGCTTGGAAATCACAATATACGGCTTGGAAATCACACTATACAGCTTGGAAATCACACTATACAGCTTGGATGGAAGCATCTCCCCTGCCGGCTGTTGTATTGTGACAGCCGGTGTCCGCAGCTGTCAGAATGCCTGAATAGTGGTTGCAGCTGTTTGGCTGCATTCACTGTTCAGGAAACAATTTTCCACCAGGCTCCTTTGACTAAAGTCGACTTTTGATAAATTGGGTGATGCTGGCAGGTCCACACACAGCTCAAACATTACCCAGTTCAGCAGGATTCAGCAGAAACGAGATCCATGTTTGGCCACCTCAGCAACACGGTGTCTCTGAACATGATGTTGGCATGCTGTGTGTTATCCTGCTGTTTGTGCAATACAGCGCAGATTTGCTCTTTGTGTTATGGGAAGCAGGATGCAGAACTCAAGGCTGTGGGTCACAGTAATGACCCCAGCTGACTAACATTGTCATCCTCTTCTGGAAACTGTACACGTCCTTAAAGTTTGGTAACAGCAATTAATGAAAAGCGCAGCGGGAGGGGAAAGGTCACATTCATAAGCAACTCTGTAAATCTACTGAGTAAGCACTGAGTCCGGTAAGAGTCCCAGCCATGGGCTGCAAACGTTCACATGAATGAGTCCACGTTTCATCCTTTACTGTAGAACTGAGCAAAATTAATCTGACAAATCAGAACACCGAACTTTTTCAAGCTTAAAGTGTGTCAAACCCAGGAACAAAAATGTTATATATTGAAGCTTATACATCCTTAGATGAAGCGTATACTGTATATCCTTAGGAGAAGCTTATACATCCTTAGATGAAGCTTATACTGTTCATCCTTAGGTGAAGCTTATACATCCTTAGATGTTTTCACCTAATGATCCCGCCAATAACACACTTCTTACAGAATACCTCCTTCCTCCTCCTCCTCCTCCTCCTCCTCTAGGGGTTCTAGAGCCTAAAGAGATAGCTGGGAATCATTCTGATTCCAGTCCGCAGAGGCAGATGGCACAGGAAGTTAGCAGCTCACAAGATTTTTGGCAGGATCAGCAGGTATTTTTTCCAATTGGAAAAAACATATATAACAAAACCCTTTTAATAGTTTTCCATCGAAAGTGAACAAATAGCAGAAGTTCATTGTTATGTTTTACATATACTTTAAGGGTGTACCCTTTACTCCCAATGTTACGTGTATTAAGGCTGCTTTTCTATCTTTATTTTGCAGTATGTCCAGATGGGGACCTCGAGGCAGAAAAGCAAATTGACAACTTGTATCTTAAAGCTCTGGAGGGCTTCGTAGCAGTGATCACTCAGGATGGGGACATGATCTTCCTGTCCGAGAACATCAACAAGTACTTGGGTTTAACACAGGTGAGAAGACACGAGGGCAACTAGTTTTGCCGTTCTTATGATTGCATTGCCTTTTACTTTTTGACATTACTTATATATAACTTCATCAGTTATTTCAGACTCGTTTTTTCCCCAAATTGCACAGATTAAGCAGCACTGTTACAGATATGCAGATTATGACTTTTGTATAAAAGTCAAGAGCTAAGTCCTCATTTAGATCTCCACTCCCCCCAGCCGCTTACTAATACAGTGAGCCATGGCACATGACTTTCATGTCACAAAGTGCCATTGAACTGTTTTACAGCCTGGCATCACCTTCTCTATCCTTTGCAAGATGGTGACACCATGTGAGGGAATAACTAGATCTTGGGGAGCAGATTTGAACTTTGTTATTTATAAGCTAGATATGTAATATTTGACAGCAGTTTCTGTAAGGAAAAGCAGAGGAAAGAGTTGCTTTCAGATGATTTTTCAAGTCATTTTTTTTTTTTTGAGGGAGTCCCTTTGTTTGTCATGTTGGTGTGATAGTGGGAGAGTGATGTACTTACACATTTATACTAAAAGAGCATCTACTCAATCAGCTGAGCATAAACAGCTCTTTATATAGAAAACCACAACCTATACATACATCAGTGTGACATGAACCCTAAAATATAAATAGCATCTGCAGTTACTTAATAGTACATGTTTAAAGAGAATAATCATTTCTTGCTTTAGGTTGAATTAACAGGACACAGCATCTTTGACTTCACCCATCCCTGCGATCATGATGAGATTAGAGAGCATCTTAGTTTGAAATGTGGTATGTTAATTTTCCTTTTACATTTTGCAAATTTTCTTAAAACTGTTGTGAACTTGGGCAAGTCAAGCTATTCATATGGGGAACCACCTTATATTCACCTTCGCTGCTCCTTCTGTGGCTGCCAAAATACTCAGTGCTTCCAGGTATGGGAGAACAGGTGACCTCTTCCCATGATACAGTGCTAGGTCTAAGCATGGTTCAGCACCAGCATGGAGGAAGGAGCAGTGGGGGAGCCCTGGAGAGGTAAGTATAAATGGAGAAGGAAGCAGTGGGGGAGCCCTGGAGAGGTAAGTATAAATGGAGAAGGAAGCAGTGGGGGAGCCCTGGAGAGGTAAGTATAAATGGAGAAGGAAGCAGTGGGGGAGCCCTGGAGAGGTAAGTATAAATGGAGAAGGAAGCAGTGGGGGAGCCCTGGAGAGGTAAGTAAAGAATGGTTGGTTGGTGGGCTTTACACAAGGCAAAATGACAATGTCTCTTTAAATCGTAAAGGCAAAATTTAGTTTTGAATAGAGCGGAGAACGATTACAAGACCTGTCAAGTTTATTACTGCTGTGCTTTAGCACTGCTATGTCCCAGCAGGGAATACAAAAATTGGCATTTGTCACCAGTACATGAAAATAAATCCTCTGATTCAACCTGATCCAATAGCAGTTGTCTAAGATAGGATTTCCCCTCTCTTTTGAGGGATTTCCTCTCGCTATTGGCTCCAGAATAGAAAGTAAAGGGAATCGTCCCCAGTGGGACACAGACATAAGAAAAAATATTGGATCCAGACATATAGGTAGCTGGAATTGGATCTCAACTTTTCTGGGTTGGGTTTTACTGTTTTCCTCTCTTATTGCAAGTCTGACTAAAAAGTAGTCAACATAAAGTTAAACCAGAAAAAGTGCCAAACACGCTCATCAAGAGTCCAGAATTGCAGTTTATTATTCTGCAGATGTCAAAAAGGTACTGTGGAATAATAAAATACAGTTCAGGACACTTGATACATGTGTTTGATTCTCTTTCTGGTTCAACGTAATGTGAATTTCTAAAGGCAGATGATCCGCTTATACTGGAAAGGTCTCAGCTTTGTGGAGAGCTGCCAAACTCAACCAATGTGAGCCTTACTAACCAGAGACGTTTCTTATACCCACCAAACAAATGGGGCCCAGCACCTTGCCTTTACTCCTACCTAGAAACTAGTCAGGTCAGTCTGTAGTTATACCATCAACAGGAACAAGATGCAAAATGAAATTGTTACAGTAATTAAATTGCCAGTTCTGGTCTGACATGTTAGGCCCAGCATTTCATGCCAGAACAGAATTTGTTCCTGCTGGCTATTTCAATAAAGAATATCATTTTGCATCTCAGTGTGCTGTGTTCCAGTTGATGGGATAACTTATTGGTTTGGTGGAAACGAACCAAGCCAGAACCTGACATATGGAGTGTGGGGTCTAATTTCACATGGAGCGGCATGTGGAAAGTTTAACATTGGATGGATTCATTTGTAAAAGGCTGAGGATATCTCAGCATTCATTAATGCAAAATGTTAATCACAATTTGATGATGAAGATTTGATGATGGTTTACACTTCTGTATATAACATCCAATAAAATGTAACGGTTCTGAGAAATTAGTTTCTAGAAAATATTACAATGTCTTACAATAACTAAAATATGTACTTTCGGAAAAGTACCCAATAGCTTCCTTTTAACTTTGTTATAGTTTCTCCAGAGCTCTAGCAGGGAGTCGTCTATGGGATAAGGGACGAGAAGAGAAAACTTGATCAGAATCAGAATCTCCCTAAATTTCAAACCTGTTCAGGACCTCCTTTATTAGCATAAGAACACCTTTTCTCTCCCTGTGCAACTCTATGGGTTTGCAAAAGCAGAGTCTGTAGCTGGTTAAATGCAAGTCAGTCAACTGCAGGTCAAGTGCACCTGTCATTGGATTCTGAAAGATTTCCCATCATCATTGGGAATGCATGTACCCGTCAACACAGGCGTGAATATGACTGTCAGAATTTTTTCCACACTTCCAGTTTCTAGAACACCTCCCTCATTGTACTGCAATTAGACTGAATCGCAGTCGGCTTTGTTATGGCAAGTCAATATATCAGAGTATGACTTTGCTGCAATATGAAAAGAAAGAATTGCTTTGAAGTTTATGCAGAATCAGCTTAAACTGTTACACAAAATAAACACAAGGTTGGCAGGAAGCGATCCTAGTTAGACTTCTGGCCCCATTTACCCAATTTAGTTGCTTTTGACCTAATAGACCCAATGTTGCCAAATGCGTGAGCTGTGAAATTATCCGATTTGTCTGATCCCAGATGGACCTGGATCAAACCTTTTGTATCCTGGGCCATAGCAGACCAAGACTGAAAAGCAGGCAGGCTATGGTGTACATCTTCTCTGTCCAGCGAAGCAATCAGGACACTGCTACCAACCATGTACAATTATTGGGGCCAGGTGCAGACTATATATAGACTGCTGGGAGTTTGACTCTTTTCTGGCTTTGGTTGATATTGAGGTGCTCTTGGATTTTCCACCCCTTCTGCTCAATGCTTGACACGCCAAAATGCCAGTCTGGGCCAGAATTCTAATTAGAGCCAAGAACACATGTAATAGTTTGTTATGAGCTGAAGAGTATGTAACTCTAACAATGGACTTCTCTCATTTGTTCTATTTTAGTCTGTGATATATACAATTGGAAGAGTTTTGTTGTATCTGTTCAATAAGTATAAAAACATACCCGATGATCTGCCAGAAATCTTGTCACCTGATAACATCCTGTGTTCTCTGCCTGAGCTGACTGTTATCAGTTACATTGTTCTAAGGCATCTATGAGGATTACACATTCCTCCCCATCTAAAGATTGAGGTGTTTGTAGTCCAAATCAGCAGAGCAGCCTAGAGTGACAACGCTGCTCCTCTATGGATACAGTACGGTGAGTGATCATTGTCACTCTAGGACGGAATTGTTACTGGCAGGATCAACAGGTGAAAGTAAAGGGGGAAAAAATGCAGCCACAGATCTCATGACTGGTAAGCTGCAATATATTACATTTCTGTTATTGGGTTTAAAGACACTTAAATCATTTTACCATTACCATGATTCTACAGGGACAACAAACCTGATCGGAATAATGCATTATTGGAAAGAGCACTTTGTTTTTTATGACCTTTATTTGAATTTACCACAAAGGTGCAGGACAAAATAAGAAGAACAAAGATGCAAATACAGAGCGGGATTTTTTCATGAGGATGAAATGCACCGTCACCAACAGAGGCCGAACCGTGAATCTCAAATCTGCTACCTGGAAGGTAAACGGATAGTTTCTTTAAAGGAGAACGCCGCCTGAAGTAAAATCACCAGTGAACCTTTCGAATGTCAGGTTATGTGCACTTTTTGAGTTTTGTCTTTGAACAGCAGCTGCGCTCTGAACTTGCTCCTCATAGGTATTTTATAATTGGAGAAGAACACGTTTTTTACTGCTGCTTGGGCTTGTACTATGTATCATAGTCCTGGTATAGATCTATGTTTTTTTACAATTGTCAATTTAATTTTTTGGAAGTCATTGAATCCAGGGCTACCTCCCCTTACCCTCTCCTCCCCCTACCCCATCACCTTTACCCTTGCTCTTTACCACCAGTCATATCTTTACCCCATCTCCTTCCCTTTTCATTTCCTTTATTCCATACAGTTCAATAAGACACAGACATGCGTTACTTTCCAATATTTTGTGTTCGCTCACCTCCCGATCTACTGAGCCGACCTGTGACAGTCTCATTGTCACAGGTCGGCTAGAACTATGAGGTGAGTGAAAAGCACTCACCTCATAGTTCTCCTTTAAGGTCTGGAAATCTCTAACATACACAGTTTATATATCCGTTAATGCCTCATATATACCTAATGGGTTGTTAAACTCCTTCCATCTTCTGTTGTAATAAATGCAAGGATGGCTCAAGGTCCAAAACCCAATCTCACCTTTTACAAAAAAAAATAATAATTACCACATTTATAAAATAAATAACATGTGCATTTATTAATTGCTTGAATTGGAGCCTGCAAAGCATTGTAACCTCAATCAGTGGATCAGCCTTAATCATTGGCTGCAAAATGCACAAAAAAACCCACCTGTACTATTTCTGTAATGATAATACACTTACTGCTGCAACGCACAGACCGCTAACACAAACTGCTTTATTACGCTGCAATATTCAGAATACATGTGCTTTACCTTGCAAAGCCAGCCTTAAGGGACGCTTCACTCAAGAAGAACATTTTGGGGTGTAATCTAACCACACTGGAGCATAAGAGGGAGGTTGCACAGCACAGAAATAGAAAACAAGAGGCAGTAATGCTGCCCATAGGTTTTGTATGAGGCCTGCTATATTTATCTTTATATTACAGAATAGACTTTATGACTTTTGAGCGGTAGGTGCGACCCTCTTTGATCACCATTTTGTTGATTATGACAACTTTGCTCCCTTCTGTCAGGTACTTCACTGCACTGGCCACGTGAAGGTGTACAACTCCTACAATCCACACACACTCTGTGGCTACAAAGAGCCTCTTCAGAATTGCCTGGTGATGATGTGTCAGCCAATCCAGCACCCCTCCAATATCGACATCCCGCTGGACAGCAAGACCTTCCTAAGCCGCCACAGCATGGACATGAAATTCACATACTGCGATGACAGGTGAGGGCGCCTGAGACTCGGAATTTCCATTGCAGAATTCAGTTATTACGTGGAGAGGGCAGTCATCTATCACCTAGGCAAGTCTTTCTGGATAATAAAGGGGATCTGTGCTCTATCTCTAAATTCATCCATGTCCTTGTGCTGCTTGGGAATTTTAATGTGAAGGTGCAGAACACTGCAAGACAGAGGTTTTCATTCTATCACTAACTGTAAAGCTGGCTATACACTGTTCTTACAAAACATCACTTGATTCCCCCAACCATACTAAAAAGCGTGGATTGATGAATTCCCCCCCTCCCCCCATTATATTGTATTCTGAAAGCCGGCACCTGCGGCTGTCCGAATACCCAAGCATCGGTTTTAACTATATGGCTTCAGACACTGTTTGGCGACAATTTTTCACCCATCTCTTTCAATAATATTGTGGTAAACAGAGCCATATCCTTTCTGTTCTGTTCCGTGCAACCGCCTACATTGCTTTATAAAGGTTCATGCTATAAAACAAAGATCAAGGCTGCATATAACAATAACAAACTGGTTTCTGATGAGTAATTCATAGGATGTGTCCTTACAGCTGTATTCACTCAAATAACTATAGTATTGGTACTATTTTGAATAGATCATGTTGTTAGGAAGAATTAAGGAGAGCTATGGTATTTTTTATGTATTTTAGACATGATTGAGATTATTTTTCAATAATATTATCAATGTGATGTAATGTGTTAAAAACCTTGGTCCGAGGTATAGCTGTATATGTACATGGGATCAGCCATTTTAATCCCCTTTTTATCCTGCCTCTGCTTCCTGCATAGTAGTGCTGAACAGTGCTTGTGTGTTTGCAATCCCTTCACTGCGAGTCTACCAGACAGGGTCCGTGTGATTAAAAAGATTAGGCTCCCCCCAGGGAAACTTGGACCCCTAATGGGTGCGTTGGACCCGGCTGGGGCCCACCCCCTCTTTTCTTTTTCTGGCTCTTTCTTTCTACTGCTTTTTCTTTGACCATGAGACACAGCTACTCTAAGGAATAGTAAATAGTCACAGAGCTTCATTGTACAGAGATATAGTATTGCGTAGATTTGTGGACGAACCACAATATTATACTGAGCTGGTTTACGACTGTACTGATATGACTTTATAAGTCTGGTTATATTTGTGTAATACGGTGTAGTCCGTTTTATTATGGAGTCTGTGGACTTTATACATTTACCTCTGCTCACTTATTGTGAATTTTGATACTGTTTCAGTCAATAAAGAATAATTAAAAAAAAAGATTACCTAGGCTCTCTGCAGTCTCTAATTACATTCACAATGCTCCATTGGTAGCCAGAGACCATGTGATATAGGCATTAGGTCACATGAGCAGTTTTTTTTTTTGTTTGTTTTTTTATACATGACAGAGCTGATCTTTTGCTCTGTAAAATACCATGATATGGGAATGATCCATGCTCCCTACTAATTCATGTGAATTGTTATAACAGGTTCACTTTCATAGGCCATAACCGGTAATAATACAGCAGGAAAACCTTTTGTGTGGCAAGAGCCTTTATGAGATTAGCTACTGTATCTTTACAGTGTGTATTATAAAAGGTTTTTACTGGTGGCATCATAAGCCTCTTATAAAAATATGTTATATAGACAGGCAGCTTAGCTGACCGATGATTCAATTCAATAAAGACATTCACTTGTCTCTGCTTTACAATGTAAAACAAAGGTTTACCTTTTATTGGGTAATCTGCGAACATTTGACACACTGACAGTCGCAGAATACGTGTGCAGCAACAAGGACAGAAGACTGACTGAGCGGCGTGCCTTGTGAGAACGGCTAGGCATTGTGAAAGACGCTTTACTTTCATTTTACTTTTATGGTTTGTATCTACAGACAAAGGTCATTTGTCTATGTATGAATGACAACATTGGACATTATGACCCCTCTGGGCAATTAAGGTCGCCAATGGCCCAATAAACTGTTAGCCGTGCAAAATAGTGCAGATTGCGACATTTTTAGTACTGCAAAAAAATTATTATATTTTATCTGAAATGTCACGATTTGTGCGCCATATAGTTGACAAAATTGCATATCTATGGGTGCATAGAATAATCACATTAGTGTACCTAGCAGTAGGTGTAACTTATAGACCAGGGGTGCAGTGGCATCACAAGGGGGGTGCAAGGGGTGCGGCTAGTACCGGGTGACACCATCAGTGACACCAAAATGAGCTGCACGAGAGAGGACGGGACCCGGCGGCATACCTTTATCCTAATGAAAGTCCCCTCCTTTCTTTGCTCGTGTCCACCACCAAGCATGTGTAATGAAGTTGCATGTTTACATAATGATGTGCGCACCTGGTGATGCCTCTGCAGGGGTGGGCAACTCTGGCCCCCCAGCTGTCATGGAACTACAAGTCCCATGAGACATTGCATGACTAAGGGGTTTATTCGCAAAGATGCCGAAGGCAGCCGAGTGAATAACCCGAGCCGAAGTAGGCTGAACGGCGTTCGGCTATTCACTCTGGCTTAGTACGGCTGATTTCAAACGTACATCGGCTGAAATCAGCTGTACATCGGCTGCCTACAGGTGCACTTCAATCAGCCGAAGTGCAGAAGGACTTTGACTCAGCCGATCCAGCATCTGGATCGGCTGAGCCAAAGCTCCGGCAGCTCACTCGCTGTCATTCACCCCTATTCACATAGGGGCTGAACGGCAGTAAGTGAATAGCCGAATGCCACTGAGCGGCATTCGGCTTGGCTATTCTGCTTGGTACCTCTGTGGTACCAGGCAGAATAGAAAATCAATTAAAATAGTCAAAAAAAGGTTGAAATTTTTAAAAAAATGTAAATAAATAGTAAAAATGTAAAAAGAAATAAAGATTTTTAAAAAGAAAAAAACAATTAGGCGGAGCTAGCAGTGACAACTCTCCGCCCAACTGTTTCCTTCTGGCCGGCCCCTGCTAGAGTCTTCTAGCAGGTCCCGGCCAATGAATAACAACTGGGCGGAGCCGGCCGTGACATCACGTTCGCCCCGCTTCGAGCCGAAGAATTTGCCTTCGGCTCAGCTGAGCCGCTTGGCTGACTTCAGCTGCTGTATGGCCTATAGTGAATAGCTCGTACAGCAGCCCTTCGGTTCAACTGACCCGAAGGGCTCCCACAACCGAAGCAAGCCGAAGCCACGGCTGGATCCTTCGGCAGCTTTGTGAATGACCCTTTAACAGTTACAGCCATGACTCGCAGAGGCATGTTTGAGATTTGTAGTAAAAAGCATAGCTGGAGGGCCGGAGTTGCCCACTCCTGGTAAAGACCGTGGTCACTGCAGCATTAAAGATAATTTGTCACATTTTATGACAATTTTGCCCATGATTTCCCTCTTGCATTTTTTCACTCTGCGCTACCTGAGATTATCAGGCCCAATGTGTTTAATCTGGGTCATAAAAACCCTCCTTTTTTAACCTTTTTGTCTTAATATACTGTAGATCTATGTTTATACCAAGCATGTTTAACCCTTTGCTAATGCGGCCAGGATATATAGACTCCATGCTGATAGAAACCTGCTTGGAAGTGATCCCAGTATACCAGGGCTGCCATGGCACCTTTATATTTGATAACCACATGGGATGAGTGGGAATTCCCCTTTGCTGCATCTCCTCCTGGATATATGTCCTCTGTGTGTTCTAGACAGCGCACGGTTTTCCTCCGCAATTACCGCAATCACAGTTTCTGTGTATGCATCCAGCAGAAATAATTGTATTTTACAGGGAGCACCATATTTCATGTGCTTGCTCTTATGTTTCCAATAAGATAAAGCAACATTGGTATTAATCATGTGCATCGGGCATTGCTCTATGAGAATCTAGAATGTGGATGCTTCCGCTGGAATGTCTTATATATACAGCACTTAACATACTAAAGTCATGTGTCTAATTTATGTGCTGCTACCCAGCCTAATGCTCAAGAAGGCCAACTGTTTACTTTGCAGGCATTTCAGCTTTATATAATCCGTGTGAAATGTATGTGCCACAACGCCTGCAATGCATTCTCATTATTGAGACCCATTTTATATCAGTTTCACTTATATTCTTATGTCATTTAGTGTGTAGCCAAAACTTTTTTTTACTTCGGGATAGAGTGAGGCAGGCTTAACCACTTGCTGTCCGGAGCAATTTCTTACTATTTGCACACACATGATAAAATAACAATTTTTGGCTAGAAAACAGCTGCAAACCCCCAAACAATGATATATTTTCTGAAAGCAGAGGTCCTGTAGAATAAAAGATGCCAGTTGCAATTTTTTATGTCACGCAGTATTTGCGCAAATGTTTATCAAACCAGTATTTTTAGGATAAAATAAACTAAATGAAATTTAGTTCACAGAAACAGAATATAATACCCAATTTTTGGGCAAAATATAAAAGCCGGGATCACAACAGTTAAATAGATACTAAACATGTCAAGCCTTAAGATTGCGTTTGCCCGTGAAGCCACAAAAAACGTCAATACCCCAAATTTCCCATAGGGAACACTTTAAACCCTTTTACCGCTCATCAGTTTAGTGCTAACAGTGACTAATGGCTCTAGGATTATTGCTCTCACTCCAATGTTCGCGGCGATATGCAACATGTGTAGCGCAATTGTCATTTTCGCACGTAGGCGCACCGACACGTGTTTGGGGGACTTAAAAAATATATTTTTTTGCATTTTTTTCTTTTTAAAAAGAGATTAAAAAAACACAGATTGCTGCAGCTCTGTATTCATGAATACATCGTTAAACATATTTGTATTGCAAGCAGTAGTTATTTGAATTTGGCTTGATATTAGCCTCTTGCAATTGCCTGTACAGCAGAGCTCAGGGTGGGCGAGGGAGAAGCAGCGCAAGGAGCCAATAAGTTGTGCTGCAGTATTCATGGGCTAACAACAAAACGCTGATGGGAGGAGAGAGCAGAGTGACAGAGAGATGAGCTAATCAGTCTGCTGCATTTGCTTTCACTGTCCAGTCACAGGCTGTGGGAGAGACAAAACCTGTAAGTGTTACTGAACTGCAGCATTAAAAAAATGAGTCTTCTGCCCTGCTAGACAGGTCTGTGCTATGTATCAGAGCTGTGTATATGTTAGGACTGGATGGAGAGGAACACAAATCCTTTGGCAGGAAAAACCATTCCAATATATGTGTTGCATCTGTGTCCAGCTACCTGTGTACATACTACCTGCTGGGAGCCTGCTGGGTCTCTGTATAGTTGTCTCCCACATACTAATAAGATTATTATTTTATGCCCACACTGGACTTGTGTGTCTGTACGGCTGTGGTTGGGACGCTATTGATGCATCAAACTTTCTATGAATTATTAGGATGCCCTTATATGCAACTCATAGCATTGTGCTGTAGTATATGAATGTGTTGGTAATGAGCAGTGCAGTGACAGGTTTTATTTGTTCATTGTAATTAGTAAATTCATTATTTCTTTTGTGTTTTGTTTGAAGAATAACTGAACTGATTGGATACCATCCAGAGGAGCTGCTTGGCCGCTCAGCCTATGAGTTTTATCATGCATTGGATTCTGAAAGCATGACTAAAAGCCACCAGAACTGTAAGTATCCAACACATTGTTCAGCATAAGCTCATCTTTGTTGAAAGTTCTCAGTTTATTGAAACAGTGAAGAGGTTCTCCCTCTGTAGATAAGGGCAGGACCACATGCTAAAAACAATGAAGAGGTTCTCCCTCTGTAGATAAGGGCCACATCCTAACGCAAGTGAAGAGGTTCTCTCTCTCTAGATAAGGGCAGGGCCACATCCTAAAAACAGTGAAGAGGTCCTCTCTTTGTAGATAAGGGCAGGATCACATCCTAAAAACAATGAAGAGGTTCTCTTTCTGTAGATAAGGGCAGGGCCAAATCCTAAAAACAGTGAAGAGGTCCTCTCTCTGTAGATAAGGGCCACATCCTAACACAAGTGAAGAGGTTCTCTCTCTCTCTAGATAAGGGCAGGGTCACATCCTAAAAACAGTGAAGAGGTCCTCTCTTTGTAGATAAGGGCAGGGTCACATCCTAAAAACAGTGAAGAGGTCCTCTCTTTGTAGATAAGGGCAGGGCCACATCCTAAAAACAGTGAAGAGGTTCTCTCTTTGTAGATAAGGGCAGGGCCACATCCTAAAAACAGTGAAGAGGTCCTCTCTTTGTAGATAAGGGCGGGGTCACACCCTAAAAACAGTGAAGAGGTCCTCTCTTTGTAGATAAGGGCGGGGTCACACCCTAAAAACAGTGAAGAGGTCCTCTCTTTGTAGATAAGGGCGGGGCCACACCCTAAAAACAGTGAAGAGGTCCTCTCTCTGTAGATAAGGGCAGGGCCACATCCTAAAAACAGTGAAGAGGTTCTCTCTCTGTAGATAAGGGCAGGGCCACATCCTATACATACAGTATACTAACAGTGACTATGTAGCCTCAGCTCCACTGAAGATTGCATGGTCAGGTTTCCATAGGGTAACCAGAAACCACCTATTATATGTTGCTTTGATAACATACCTTCTGGAGAAGCCTTCTAGATTCTAATGTATGATTTATAGTGTTCTCTATCCCAAGAAGACGACATAGGCAAACCTATGAGTGCAGTAACTGAGAAATGAACTGTAAAATCACAACACAGGTAGGACAAGCTCCAAGTTTCTACAGCGAAGAAGCATAGCTTTGTAGGTCTGTCTTATGATGATGCACTTAGTACCTATGTCTACCAGGAGCCTCCAACCAGTGGCATCACAAGGGCGGTGCGGCCCACACCCGGTGACACCATTGGAGGGTGACACCAAAATGACTGGCAGTCATTTTGGTGTCGCCCCCCTCTGAAAAGTCGGGCACTCGGTCATGGACCGTGCACCCGACAGTATCAGGAGAGAGGAGGGGTCCCGGCGACATACCTTATCCCGCCGGGTGACTGTCCCCTCCTCTCTCTGCCTGCGTCCATCACCAAAATGGCCGCCGACAGGTATCAAGAAGATCGCCGCGCATGCGCTATAACATCACGGCGGGGTGTCAACGGGTAACCTACCTGGGTGACACCCAGCCTCGGGATGCCCCTGCCTCCAACCCTTTCCTGAATGTGGTTGGGCTTCCAACAGTCAAAGCTTTGGTCAACAGAGGCCTTCCTCCAGGTTGACTACCATATGTGCAGTGAGGGTGGCAACTTGGGTGTCCTACCCCTTCCTTCATCTGAAAGCCCAGAGCTACTTGGCCTGCTGTAGTTATACCATTTCTCTTACCTGGCAGTTAGCATAGCAATGTTCATTTCTTAATTGAATGTAATAAGCCAACTCCTGCATTAAAGAGCTTAAAGCCATGGCACCAAACCAAAAGAACAGAAACATCCTCCTTATTAACCACTAATGTTTACAGCATTCCAAACTCCCAATGTGCAAAGCCTTAATGCGTTCAGGGTGTGGCCTGAAAAGCGCTATATATACACAAGAGAAGTATTAATAGCGATTGCCTGTACACTGGCCACAGTCATTAAGCAATGCAGACTAAAGTCATCACACTTCATTTCATTTACACAATGCTGTAATGTTTCATATCAAGGTGAGGTTTATTGTCCTAAAGTCCCGGTTATTTGTTATCCAAGTGTAGAGTTCTAGCTTCTAAACACTTAATTGGGCTTAGATCATTTGGAAGTTAAGTAGTAGATTTGGCAGTCGCTGTAGTACATAGTGTTTTTTCTCGTGTGCAGGAGACGGTGTTTAATTTATCTCTCATTATCTGAGTAATATGCGCACTGCTAAACATTTACTTTGTTAAATGATTGGAAATTACTCCTGACAAAGGTCTCATTTGTGGTTTTACACATAACATATTGTATTGTTTTCCTTGCTTTTCAAATGGCATGAAAGCATTGGCAGGTGAGGCAGGCGTTGGTAAAAGGATCTATGAAACTTATCAGGTGTTGCCCGCGGTGTTTTAAAAAAAATATATAAGACATATGCTTTTTAATAGATGTCTCATAGTATACTGCAGTAGGAAAGCAACTTCGCAAGCAGGTCAGTAGTTTTCGTTGACGGCAGAAATGCACCCCCCTAATGACACTAATCGGTGCCCTAAGCATAGAAACATCATGTCATCCTATCTCCATTGAGCTAATGCACCAGTATCCTACTATTTGCTTGGATAGTCCTCCATTTTGAATTGGCATTCACCTCAGATAGAGCTTGGACCAGTCTATGGCCAGGTCAGTTGGCATCATAACATGAATGTGACCTTTTTTGTAGTCTTGTTAAATCTATATAGAGTACTACTTGCTCTCATAGTAGGATTACTATGCACCTGTAGAGTAGATTAAAGGAAACCAGCACCTGTGTTTTTTGAGACCATTTTGCTTCCATAAGAATATACAGTATCTGCTGTAAGTGCTCAAGGCATGTCAGAAGAGAAGCATCAGAGAAGTCGTCTGCATCACTGTACATTGATACATGTGCAGGATGGTGGATTGGCTCTATTCATCCTTGTGGTGAAAGTAGATCGTTATATATACATGACACAAGTTACCATCATTAATGCTGTTGGGCAGACCGAATCTGCGTAAAATTATTTCCTTTATTGGGTCTGTCAAGCTGTGTTTGTGCATGGCAGCCATCCTGCACATGTTGACCCACAGCAGTGCATAGCCATATACAGGCAAGCTGTATCTGTCTCTTGCATTGTATCTGGATGCCACAGTTGGGAGCCATAATACATGGCAGCATTCTTGTCCCATCTTTTTTTGGATTGCTATATTACATTCTTCTTTGTGTTTTTAACTGAAATGCTGCTAGCATGTTTTTCACAATTTTATTGTTGTTTACCAGTGTGCACAAAGGGCCAAGTAGTCAGTGGTCAATATCGGATGCTTGCAAAGCATGGTGGTTACGTCTGGGTGGAAAGTCATGGCACCGTCATCTACAATACACGCAACTCCCAGCCACAATGTATCGTCTGTGTGAACTACGTCCTGAGGTGAGGAGAATTAATTCTGGTACCTCTTTAGGCCATGTTGGGAAAATTGATCATTCTGAGCCTGATGAAGGGGACCCGGCGTGGCCACCGAAAGCACTAGTTTTTGAATGGCGATGTTCCTTCAATAAATGGACTTTTGCTTATTTAATTGAAATGTTGGTTTGCTGGTGACATCTCTACATATTTATTTGTCACAATTAAACTTACCAGGGCACATCTGATTTGGTTCGGATTAGCAGCAGAACCGACGCTTATCCTGGAAATAATGAAGGCTTTGTCAAACATTTACAAATAAAAATCCATTTTTGTGCTGAGCAAAGTAAATGAATTCAAACTGGAGAGCAATATGACTCTGTTATGTAGGAAATAATGCTGCAATTAATCATTTAAGCAAACCGTATTTAATCATCACCTTCAACTTTAGTTAAAGTCGAATTGAACTCTCAGGGAGGAATCATTTGTTTTGTAGAGGACTGGAAATGAAACATGAATGCATTATTGCTGTTTTTTTTATTAAAAAAAAGAGTTTCCCCCTTACTTTGTTTATGTTTTCTCTCATACTGCGTTGTGCATATCCTGTAGAGTCTTTGTATGAATTTCCTGTGGACCTGTGCATGCGACTAGTGGCAGCTGAACATCACAGTTTAAATACAACAATGTATTCCAGTATGTTTTGCCTTGGCATAGCTACTTGTAGTCCAACTCGAGATTGTGCATGAAAGGGTCACAGTGCCACAGCTGAACTGAGCAAATGTTGTCACCCTAAGAAGGCAGAGGCTGCGGATACACTTTTCTAGTAGGACTATTTGAAATACTGGAAAGCAAGAAATATTAAAAAATTCAGGGCAGTGACAGGTTCTACATAAAGAGAACCCCTCACCCACTGAAGCATTGTACTCTGTTGTTCTGTTGGAGCCCTCTGTAAAAACCCAGTCCGTATAGGTGTGGAGGAAAATGTGACCTCCTCCCAAGATGCAGCGCGTAAATACGCAGAAATACGTTGCCCGGACGCATCTCGGTTCCATTCTGTTTTTGCACATTTTTTACGCTACGCAAATATACGGCTCCATGCGCAGCTATGTGAATGGTGCCATTTATTTGCATATGCTGCATATGGTACTATACACGCGTATATGCGCGGCAGTGTGAATGAGGCCAAAGAGGAGGAAGAGGAAGAAGTTAACCCTGTCTAAGATCCAACACCTTCTGATACTGAGCTTACACAGGGTTTGGTCTCTGTGCTCTAATGGAGTGGTGGTGGAGTGCGGCGAAGAAGAATATTTGCAAGTAGCGGGTTGTTCTTACAAGAGAACCTGATAATTTACCCTGAATGAGCAAAGTGACAGTCTCATTAGTCTTTTTGATATTACAGGAAGTTCTTGTGTTTCAATACAGTTAAAACGTTATCATCTAATAAATTCTGTCCTTTTTTTGCAGTGAAATAGAGAAGACGGATATTGTGTTCTCTATGGACCAGACAGAGTCTCTCTTCAAGCCTCACCAGGTGACCATGAGCTCTATCTTTAGCAATGCTGTCTCTGACAAGACCAGTGACTTCCTGTATGCCAAGCTGAAGGAGGAACCAGAAGAGTTGGCACAGCTGGCTCCCACAGCAGGGGATGAAATTATTTCCTTGGATTTTGGTTAGTACTTGTCAATTTTTTCTCCAGTAGAACTAATCCATACTGCAAGGCAGGGATGTCAAATGCTAATAACACATCCTGCCAGGTTATATAAGATAACTCCTAAAAGTACCATTATATTCTAGCTAAAGGACATTCTGACTTAATTTACCTTACTTAAAAAAAAAACCACTATGGCATTCTGATTATCATACCAGTTATAAGCTCAATCCCTAATGCTAACTAACCCCTTCCATGCTTACCTTGTCATCACCTAAACCAGGAGTGCCCACAATTGTGTGTTAAGATCTACTTTTCAAATGACGAGCTACATGAGATCTACCGACGAAAAAAAACCCTCCATCGCTCTCTCTCTCTTGGCTGTCTCTCCTCGCTCTCCTGGCTGTCTCTCCTCGCTCTCTATCCTGGCTGTCTCTCCTTGCTCTCTATCCTGGCTGTCTCTCCTTGCTCTCTCTCATGGCTGTCCTTGCTCATCCTCCTGGCTGTCTCTCCTCTCTCTCTCATGGCTCTTTCCTCGCTTTCTCTCCCCTGGCTGTCATTCCTCGTTTTCTCTCCTGGCTGTCTCTCCTTGCCCTCTCCCCTGGCTGTTTCTCCTCTCTCTCTTTCCTGGCTATCTCTCCTTGCTCTCTTGGCTGTCTCTCCTTGCCCTCTCCCCTGGCTGTTTCTCCTCTCTCTTTCCTGGCTGTCTCTCTGGTAGATCACGATCTGCCTAATGGGCACCCCTGACCTAAACTATCTAGCCATTATGCGCTGAGATGGTAAAAGTTCCCTTTCCCTGAGCCAAAAAGATGCATTAAAACCATTTTATTTAAAACAATTTAATAAACATTTGACATTTCTGAAACCTTTGAAAATGCTTAAAACAACAAGATGTTAAGCAGCTGAAGGAAAGATACACAAAAAGAGAAGAGGAAACACTAAGAGGTGGTTGGTGTTGTTTTAACTACATGGATTGACTTATTTTGCAGGTGCTCAGACTTATGAAGAGTCATCAACCTATAACAGCAGCAGCCAGTCAAGTCCAAGCACACAGTGGCCACTGGAAGTCAAGAACCATGGTTCCCAGCCTGACATCATGAACCATCCGTCCTTTACAGCACCTCAGGTGGCTCCTGGGAGTACTACACCCAGTGATAGTAGCCACAGCAGCTGTTCTACGGTAAGACATGACTTTTCAGTGATGTTTCTTTTTTTATTCTCCCATCCAGTAATGACAGTGTCAGGGTTTTTTTGACTAGTTGTACAATAGTTTTTTAAAAAACCGAAGCATATATCATGCTAATAGAAGGTGACCATTGTTTAACACCCCTGACAGTGTTATAGTCTGTCCCATCTTTTCCACTGTCATTTTTTCTGGAAAGCTTGGTCGGCATGTAAATGTGGAAAATATATGAATGTTGGGACGTGATATAAAAAAAGGAATTATGAGAACATAAATGTAATCTTGCAAACAAGTACAAGATGTTTCTTGACAGTTGTCCTTTAAACCAGCAGAAGAGGTATAATGTAGCTGTCACAACCCCATTGCCTCTCATTCTCTACATTGTAGACCACTGAAAGAGATGAATCAGGGCTGCCAAAAACTGGTCCCTGGTCATTCTCCTTAGCATTATTTATATTTTATCTATTTTATAATTTATTTTTTTGGTATTTACTTTGCTTTTTCCCTTCAATTGTAGCCAAGCAGTCCAGTTGAGTACTATACGTCTTTGGAAGAAGATCTCAAGATTGAGCTGATTGAGAAGCTTTTTGCTATGGATACAGATGCAAAGAATAAATGTAACACTACCCAGGTAGGTAGAGCAGAGATGTGTCCTACAGCAACCCATTAGCTTTTGGTCATCATATTGATGGTGATAATGATAGCAATCCTGACAGCTGTATTTTACAGTAAGAGTTTATTGTAAGAAGGTGTTAATTCATATAACAACTGGCGTTACCATCAAAGTGTGGTTTTTATCAAATATTCACCGTGGCACTGTATATACTTCTTGTTTAATCTTGACCATCTTTGTACACAGCAGGCACTCCCACTTTAAGCTTGATTTAAACTTTCAGCTGCCACAAGACAGAATGTATGTAATTACAATGACTGAAGACTTTTGAAACCATACATAATTCGAATATTATTGTTCTATTTATGTGTCTATTGATGTTTTTGTAAATAAGTGTCATATTTATAAAATTAGAGGGATACTATACATTCTTTTAAAGATGCATTATATGTATATAACTTAATACAATCACGGATTTGTTTTCCTCATAGAACGACTTTAATGGGCTGGATCTGGAAACACTTGCCCCATACATTCCAATGGACGGTGAAGATTTCCAGTTGAACCCCATATGCCACGAAGAGTGTCCCCTCAGTGATAACACACAGCCTCCCAAGCAGAACATTAATAGCATGAATACACTCTACCAATCCAGTGCCCCTCCTCCTCAGAATCAGTACCTGCATCAGAATTATGCTCAACCAATGGCAGCTAAAGGCAGTAATCCCAGCCAGGATTCTCTGCCCACCGGCCTCTATAATGGTGAAAGAAAGTCACCAACCTTATTGGCCTACCATACCGGAGCAAATACACCACTGTCTTCAGTGGGAGGAAGGCCTAATATACAGTGGCCGCCAGACCCTCCTGTCAGTTACATGTCGCCAAAGTGGAGACTGATGGATCAATACCATGACTCGAGCTCAGCTACTGGACGCTCAATGCATCAACACAGCATGCCGTTATTTAAGCAAAGGTAGGAGGAATAAAAATGCAGTATCCTTCCTTTCCTTTCTTTTATCCCCTTTGATTTCTTCCTTCCCTCCATCCTTCCTTCATTTCTACCTACCCTTCATTCCCCTTCTTTTCTTTGTTGATACATAATCAAAAGATCAGTCTACCCAAAGCCCCTTCCTCGGGTTTTGGTAGAAGATAGACAGTATACCACCTGACAGTTTCTTATATCTGTTGGGGACTGAATTGGTGAGATCTCTATGCTGAGTTCCTGGGTCTGTACACCTTCTTTGCGAGTTCCCACTCTGCCTGTTAGATGGAGAATGTAACAGAAGGAGCTGAAATACACAAAGGTTCATGAGAACACCCAAAACTCACAGTAGTGTGATGTTGTTGCTGGAGTTACCAATTCATATGAATATAAAACTAGCCAGGGGCTAACACAGATCATAATTTTTCTCTTAAAATGAAAATATGACTTTTGGGTCGACTGACACTTTAGTTTTTTAATAAAAGTAATGGAGATAAAAACTTACTCATACTGGAAATGTTCCTTTAAGGTCACTTGAGAGCTTTGGGCAGCGGGGTAAGGATTTACATCCCACAGAGATGACTTTCTGCAGCAGTATGAAGCGGAAGCGGCAGCTTGATTATGGAACTCAGGGATTCCCACAACTCAATGTGGTAAGTAGCAGAATATCTGCACTGATTGCAGTTTGTAATCATATGGTTTTGATACACTGTCTGTATAGACTAAAGCAGGGTTACTGATAACTAATGCTTATCCCGGGATTAGACTGTTTGGCTACGTTTGGTGGTTGATGGTAATGCTTCTAGCTTTCAGAAGCGCTCCTTATTTCTTACTCAGATTTTTTAACTTGTTGGGCAACCTAGCCAACCCTTCCATCTTCTCAGTGCAAAGTAGAAAAGAAGGGGGTAACTGTGCATGTGCTGCACCAGGCCGTTGGGTGAGTGCCATGAGAAACTGCATTAGGTCCCAGCACTAAAAATGATTCATCTTCATGTGACCTGCCTGTCTATGACTAACATTTTTCTGGTCATGGATGGGCAGATTTCTCTACAGTTTTGATGAGATCTGTTTATCACCATGTCTCTAAAGCTGCAGATTCTTATTTTTCCAGCTGCACAGTAAAACTTTTCTAATTGCACGGGGAAAATTGTCACTGCCAATTGCCATAACATCACAGCATTAAAGCCAAACTTTCTGTAACTTGACAAGTCTGCCTGAATAAATTCCTGATAAATCACAATATGCACCAACTGGATACATTTCCAGAATAAAACTCTACCTTTTATTATTCATAAGCTGCCCTTGTGCTCTAATGAGTGACTTTGGCTAGGCTGAGATGATTTATTCTTTAACTTTGTAAAACTTAACAAGGTCAGAGGTAGCAGGAGAGGCTGACTCCGAGACATGATGGTAGGTTCATTGGCTCCTGTCTAAATTGCATGTTAGTTATGGACCTTAGATTGTAAGCTCCTTGAGGGTAGAGACTGTGAATGTGCACTGTGTAAAGTGTTGCGTAAAATTGCTGGTGCTATATATATACCAATAATAAATAAATAATCTGTCAGATATTTGTGAACACAGCCAAGTACTGCATGGGCAACAGGATTTACATGATTGTGTTATCTCTACTACGAGTCAGTAATGAGTATCATACTACTAAATTAAGTATATGTATAGTTATGGTTATCTTTTCTATGTCATTTTCTAGCCATGATGAAAGTGGCAAGGTGTAGCTCCCAAAACACATTGGCTTTTTTAATACTTTTTTCGTCCAATTTTACATTGGTATAAACAACATCACTGAACTCTAGATTTACTCATGACAATAAAAACCTGACAGATATTGTAACTCTTTCCCGCTGTAATCAAAACAAAAACATATGCTTTGAGTAGAGTTGGGCTTTAAGGTGTGAAAACATAATTTTTTTTTATGGTTTTTGCCACCTAAAGCGATTTTTTTAAAATCTTGATGGAAGGTCTGGGCAGCCCATTGAGGATTGTTCTTGCCTAAACAATGCACTTGAAAATTATCTCAGAGATGGCAGGGACACTATACATGGATTATTAGTAGTAACACTATAATCTTCTTCTAATATGCATCTAACATGTTATCTCTCTTGTAGGGAGAGTTACCTGATAATGCCATACCATCACTGATGTGGAAAAGGATGAAATCCCTGAAACCAGAAATGTGTCCACTTGTTTCAGAAAAGAAATCCCTGAGCGCAAGTGTCCTGAATGGTAAGTAGAGGATTTAAGTGATGTCTCTCAGGGGCTTGTTGTTGCCCATGGGACACAGGCAAGGCTAAATTCTGATAGATGCACAGAGACAC
This sequence comes from Nanorana parkeri, assembly GCF_000935625.1. Lineage (NCBI taxonomy): Eukaryota > Metazoa > Chordata > Amphibia > Anura > Dicroglossidae > Nanorana > Nanorana parkeri. Next base: position 1,203,064 of record NW_017306331.1, on the reverse strand, counting down.
TTTCAAAATGCCACCAACAGATATTTGTGGCCACATATTTCTTGTGATGGTGGACTGGCGAAACAGAATGTCAAACCACGTGCAGCCAGTGCATGTAATGAAGAACAAATTAGATTGCAATTACTGACCCAGAGATTTGTATTTTATTTCTAGATGAGTTTATCTGTAACAGACACAGAGGACTGAGCCAGCAGATGACCCAACAGCCGCAGTCACATCCACATTGTGCACAGAGTTCCAGAGACAGCAGGAAAAATCCCTATCAAACCACGTTTTTTAGTTGTAATTACCACGATTACAACATGCCACAATCACAGAAAGTAAAAGGTCAGTAGAAAAAGGATTCATTTATAACTGGGTTTTTTTATCGCTGAGAAACTTTTCACAGACATTGAACCCTGCCATCCCCAATGGGAGCCAAAAAGGACAGTGAGGAGGTCATAGATCTGTTTTAATATCAGTTACTGTAAGGCAGGAAAAACCTCCAGTGGTATGTACTAGGTGGCAATGAATGGAGTGTGGTGTAAAAATAAAAAACCCCTATAGCTAGAAGTGTTTGGCCATGTGCACCGTGATGTGGACCCAGCATAAAATTCCCTTATGCACTGTCAATGTAGGGTAGCGGGAAGTGCAACCAGTGGCCTTGCAGTGACTAGGTATAGGGGTTATAATGGTTGCTGCTACTGTGCCATTAAGCTGACTGAACGGGTTGCAGGCTTGAGACTTGGGATACCTGAAGGCCTGCTGCTCATCAAACCTGTGATTTGAACATTTTTTGTGCAGGCCAAAGCTCTAATTTATAATCGCATAATAATGAATCCAGACGTTTTGGGAATTTCCTTTTACAAGAGTTTTAGGGCATCAATAGCATATGCAGTAGAAGCAGCACAATAGACATTTAACCCCTTGATGACTGAGCTAGTTTTCAGGTTCTGTTCATAAATGACTGACAAATTTTTTAAATTTTTGCTGTGTGATTCTTCCACAGCAGTAATATACTTTCTTACTAAATGTACCCACACATATTGTATATAGTTTTTTAGAGGACAGATAGGGCTATATAATTATATCACATATGTGTACCTAACCCCTCACTTAGTTTGAATAAAATAAAAAAAATGAGGAAAAAAACTAGAAGAAAACACTTTTTTCACAAGTTTTGATTATTATTATTTTTTTTTAGAATTTTTTAATATTAATTATAGTATAAAAAATATATTTATATATAATTTATATTTTCCTAATTTTTTTTTACACTTTATTTTTATTTTTTTACACTTTGTAAAAAAAATAAAAATAAAATAAAAAAACTTTTTTTTTTCTTGTCAGTTTATATCAAGCAATCACTATGACAGCTTGATAAATTAACTTTTTTATTTTATTTTTGGCTATTAGGCTGATCCAAACTTAGGAACAGCTAATAATAACCTTAGAGACTGATCCTGACTTTAGTCAGATTCAGATCTCACTAAAAGCTCTTTGATCGTGCCTAGACGATCAGAAATGATACATTTCACTCAAAAGATATACATTGTATCCTTTCAGTGAAATGTATCTAAACATCGGGCTCTCGAGCTGTCAAAACAAATAGCAGAGAGGTGAGGTGAGTCACTGCTGCCTCTCTGCTATTTTGAGCTGTCAAATACGGGATCGCAAATTGCGGTCCTCTATTTGCATGTAACGGCTTCATTCTTTCATTAATGAAAGGAAGAAGCTTTTACAAAAAGCTTAATTATTTCATTAATTAATGCCTCAATACTGAGACATTAATGAATGACTGTTAAATGCTGAGAATCAGCAGTTACCGGCATTACAAAGCCTGATATAACTCGTCACGTACAGTGTACGTGGCCAGTCATATAGGCACAAAGTGACAGGACGTACACTGTATGTCTCCCGTCACGAAGGGGTTAATAGCATCCACAGCAGCAAAGTTTTGTAGGATCCAGAAAATAACAGTCAGGTGCCCTCTAGTATGCAACTTTCCAAAGAGATGACGACACAATCAAAACTCAGAGGACAGGGATTTGAAAGTGAAAGTGGGAACCATAGTGGGAATAGTTCTTTTTCAGGAGAGTAATTGTACGGAATAGAAAAATATTCTTGGTGGAGATATACAGTTATTCAGGTTCCATGGATAGAAAATGTAGAGGGTTCCCGGGGTGGGTGGCATTGGTGACACCTCCTTCTATATCGGGAGTTGTTTTGGATTTTTAACTTACAAACCAAAATGCCACATGGTCTTAATTTTAGATGGGACAATGATTTACATATACAGTATTTATTAAAAATTGTTTTGTTTGCAACTTTGTTCTTATCTTGCTTTTCTCCATATGCCTGAGGTTGAACACATGCTGTATGTCCTTTTACTAGTTTGAGTTTGAACATACATTCGCATTTCTGCTGATTTCAATGTATTTTTTTGCATATTGTTTTTAATGATGATGAATACAACGTTTTTGTCTTTTGGCTTCTTTGTGTAAGTAGATTTGACTCCAGTTCATATTTTGTCTTTGTTAGTTAAAATGGGGATGGACCCTTAAAAGGAAGTCAGTCCAGCAACATCTTGCTAAATATTAAGGCCTAGATTGGCCAAAACGCATCTAGCATTGATGTCTTTTTTATCTGAAATGCTGAAATAAAGGCTTAAAATACTGATCATGTTTGGGCTTGGGTTACTTGTGTAGAAATAAATGTTGTTCCATGTTCATTTAAAATGAATATGCCACTTGGATAAGTAGTGGAAAGTCTTCAACAAAAAAGGTCTGGTCGAATGTGACAAACTACTACTAGCTATACCATCATTTTTTTCAGACATGTTCTTGAGAGGTGGTACCTATAATAGACACAGCTATCTATAGGTTGAAATATCCCCAATAACAGAAACCATAGTGGTGGTTGTTGGTGGCAATAGTTTAGGGAAAGAACAATGTTTGACAGCCAATGTCCTGATGAAGACAATAACCCCACTGCTAACTCTTGTTTGATACTATCTTTTCTTTTTTCCTTTTCAGCCATGGCCAACCGGCTCATCGGCCCAACATTTGAACCCTATCTCTTGCCGGAACTCACGAGATACGACTGTGAGGTCAACGTGCCGGTGGTGGGTAACTCCAACCTCTTGCAAGGCAGAGACCTTCTCCAAGCGCTGGATCAGACCACTTGAGGGGAACGGTGGCCCTCTCATCAACCTCCAACTCTTCATTTAAATAAACAAAACAGCTTCAGTTTTTAAATATATTTTTCCAGTAGACAATTTCTATCACTGATAACAATCTTACACGAATCATTCACATGTGGAACTTTGTGCACAGTACCAAATAGTGGCCTTACTGATATGATGTCAGATTAAAACAGAGAAATATACATATATGTTTTTACCTGCTGTATGTTTTCTTTATTTTAATTAAAAAAAATAAGTGTTTAGTATAGAAATGTTTTACATGCCCTTATATCCCTGTAAAAGTAATTTATATATATTTTTCAATGGCCATAGAAGATCTTTGGTGCATATATTTGCATGGAGGATGTTACTGATGCAGATCACTGAAATTCTGTATACTGTAATCCTATGGTAGTGCCTTGTATTTCATTGTTTTTCAGGTTGTAAATGTCTTGGAAGGGTTTTTTTTTTAAATGGCATTCCCATATCGAATGAGACCAAAGAAATTGCATTCCTTCAGACCAGAAAGTTTGCTGAGCTCTTGAAACACTCTAGTGCTTATTAAATGCTCAAAGAGCTACATTGCCCAAGCAAGAACCCATAGCAACCAATCAGCAGTCATCTTTCAGTGAACTGCTGAAATCTGATGGGTGTAGTTCGTGATGAGGTGGTTTATATCGATCTTATTAGATACCACTACCACTGGCATTTTATTGTCCATTTTCCAGTTCATGCCAAGATTCATTGATGTAAAGAAAAACATTTTCAATGCAGAGGACTTATAAACTGTAATACTTAGTCCATATCCTTGCAACAATTTAGTAAAGTGCAGAACAGATAAGCAGCAACAAGTCAAAGTACATAATCCTCTATAGAGAAATGCATTTGAATATGGACTGAGTATCTATAAGTTCTCTATGCTGATCATTTTTGGTTTATTGAAGAAACATTTGCCTAAGCCATGCCATTCGGCTATTGTCTTTTTTTGCACAAGGCATTAGATAAGAGGTGGATTGGAGTGCACTTCACTGCATAATCTGTTGAAGACTCATCAACAGAACAATATTTTTAAAGACAGATTGGATTCTGGACAACAACCTTATAACCTTGCAACTGTGTAACCTGTCTTTTTGCCTAAACAGGTCATCAAATACCTCACTTTTTCTGAAGTTCGTTTTTTTTTCTTGATCTCCATGTCCTTGATGGTTAGGGATAACGTTTTTACTATAGAATTGTACAATCAAAGAGTTGGACCCTACTAACTTAAAGAATTGTTTTTGGAGTTCCCATGTTGAATTGGGAATCCAAACAATCAACACAAAAATCAAATATAAAGTAACTCATGTCAACCAGTCACTTTGCACAGCATCAGCACCAATTTACTGAATAAGCCTGTTGGGGTCCAAACTTAGAAATTACTCAATACAACTGGTCTACTGTCACCCCCCTATCACTTTGCAATTCCTTCATCCATTAAACTCATAACACTAATGCAAGTTTTTCAGCAAGCATTTCAGTAAAATGCCATGCAGTATTCCAGATGTAAGATCCTGATAAATAAAACCGTTGCAATTTCTGACTGATGTACTTAATAAGTAATTAATGTGGTTACCTTTATATTCCACATAGTAAAGAACTGGTCGGTTGCAATATATGGGAATGTTGGTGCATCAGTAGAATGATGCAGTGGTACATGATACAGAATGATGGAACTCAGTGATGCAGCATATTTAGATGGTATCATGCTTCTTTTATCAGGAGACCCACAATGTTTAAAACGGGATGGAGTTAGTAAAAGTGACTTTAGTTTTGCTGAATATGGCCGAATTTGTAGCAGCCAGATTGCTTGAAACTGACTTGCTTTTAAATGTCAATTGTTGGGAGGTACCTGTAAGCATTATATCATCATCATCCTATGCACTATTCTTGTTGTAAGCAAGTCCAAATAAAAACTTAACTGTTCTATATTAAGATCAGGAAATGCTGAGAAGTCACATGACCAATCACTTTACTGCATTGGATAAACATTACCTGTTTTATTTTTGTTTTATAACATCCAAATGCTATTATGTTACCTTATTGTTTGTTACTAATCTACAAGGGTTTACTCATACGTACAAGGGGGTTATCTCTTTAAAAGTTGCACAGTTTATCGTAACAAAAACTTTATAGGAAATATGTATAGGCAGTTAACACTTTATGCTCTCTTTCAACCATTAATGCTTAAGACAAACGCTTCTTTTATTGGTACAGTACTGTTAATTTTTTCTTTTGTACAATTTTTTTGACTCTTGCTCCAATGTTTTTGTTTTCATTCTCTTCAGTGTAGCAACAGTTGGTTATTGTGAGGGTAATATTACAGGAATGATATAATCTATCTAAAGAAGGTTAAGAATATTATTATTATTCGTGCCATCTAAAGGCAAGCTTTCATTTTACTGCACAGGGTTCTTGTTTCCTGTACGCAGTGGAGGGAAGCCATTTTGAGCAAGGGGCCTTTATTCAGTTTACTGATAACTAAGCACCTCCATGCCACAGCGAGGTGACTCTTAGATTGCTGATTGGCTGCTCGCTCATGAAGAACCGTTTAGCCCTCAAAATGGCTGCATCCACTGTTTAGGCAACAGGTACACTTTAAAGGTCCAGTAAACCTAAAATACAATTAACCTGTGAGTTAAATAGCTAAAAAAAAAAACACATATAAAGTTCTCATTTCTGTACAGAACTTAGATATGGGAATACAGATACTTGAGGTAATTCTATCATTCATTTTAAGCTAAACAAAAAGCTAATGCTGTCCTCAGGACCTAAACTTTATCTCAGTTATCTTTATTAATTGCTCTATATTAACTTTTACATGTATATCTTTAATTGTTATGATTTTTTTAAATATATATATATATAAACCAACTTGTACTTCAGGTTTACGGGCCCTTTAAGTCGCAATATACAGAATATATTTTTCAATTTCATTATTGTATCAATCTTTTTTT
>NW_017306331.1:1182885-1196670 GCF_000935625.1 Nanorana parkeri | reverse complement strand
TATATACACACACACACACGTGATTCAGGGTCTCAGATCTGTTTTATAGCCTAACTTGTGTCAGTTGATAGCTATTCAAGTGCAAATATTTGGGTTGTACTGCAATATTTTACTAAGGGCATTATATTCAGCTTTTACATATATAATATATATAAGTTACAAAATCACTTCAGTGGTTTTTTTTCTAATGGTGACTTGCCACATATAAAAAACGTTGGCCTTTATCACACTCAGGAAGTGCTCCTAATAAGCCAATTTATGAAGCAGTATCGATCCCAGCTCTTAACTTCATTCAACTAAACCAGGTGTATACATGTTACTCCTCAGGGCTCTTAACCATTGCCTTAATGTGTGCTAAAGCTAAAGTTTGTAACATTAAATAAACATGGGTTTTTATCTGACTTTAGTACATAAGTCGAATATATATATATTCAGCTCATTGGTTTTATAGTCCCTATGCCATTTTCTTGTAATGTTTGGCTCTCCAGCTGTTGTGAAACGGCAAAACCTCAGTGTGCCTTGTGCATGGTTTATGTAGACATAGACAATAGAAGGGCATGTTTTGTTGGGCTGTACAAGATCTGCCAAGCCATGTGTAGAACAGATACATTCTTTGAGAGGGTCCCTCTGCAGCACAACATAGCAAAAGGAACATTCCCTGTGCTCTAGAATGTGGAATGGTATAAGGGCTGTTGCATGAAAAATGCTCCCACTGGTATCAGTGGATGTTATATTAATTTACTGGCACCCTATATTTGTGTCACAACTATGGCTGATCTTTGATGGGATGAGCTCAACTATTCTCTATTAATGCATGCTAGCATCTCTGGCAACAAGCAGTGTTGGAATTCTTACTTGTAATGTTGCACATTGATGACTTAATAGAATATAAAATCATTGACCTATTACTTAACTCTCTGGGTCAGAAGGGGTCCTCCAGTTGAGGACCTATTGGCATAGAAGCTTCACATTAGTTCATAAGCTACTGGTTATCTCTCATAGAGATTAAACTGGACCTGTCCAATACCCTCAGTATTGGTACCTATTTTGTGGGTCAATACTACTTGGCTCATCAGTTTACTAGTGACATCACAGAGACATACATGAGGTTTCTAGTGAATTGACTGGCTGCAAATATACATTGGGTCAAAGAACAAAATGAATACAAGTGATATGCCCACTCTACAAAAATGTCATTGTACCGTTCAATAGATTCATGAATGCACCGGGTATGACCTTTGTTATGGAAGGACACCATCCAATTCATAGCATTTTTTATTTTAATGTGATGTTAACTGTATGTTTTATGTGTGCCCAGCCCTTGGTTTAACATGCTGACTGATAGCACAGCTCTTGTAAAGTAGAACAAGGGAAATTTTTGGTCCATCATGAAAACAAAGCCTTTTCCTGGTATAAGGATAGCTCAGTTATGATAAGCTGAGTAGTAGAAGCCACACACAAAATATACTTCATTTTTTAATATGTGTCTGACTGTTAGAGCTGTGAGGTTGTTTTTCACAAACAAACTTTTTACACTGTAATTAAATCTTGCTGCTGCCAGTTTGTACACAAATGCTGGTTAGAGGGCCTCTTCTTTCATCTTTGCCGATCCTTGGTGTTTGTATCAATTAATTTCAACAGAAGGGTCATAAGGCATTTACCCCGACTCCTCCTGTTTGACTTTGCTCCTATACTAAGCGATAGCTTTTAACACTGGTGTAATCTGAAGAGAAACTGCTCCTTTTATTGACCTACCTAGATGTTTGGTTTTTTTTATTGCGTATACTGTATGTGCTTATGCTAAAAAAACTTTTTTATGTATGTGGGTCTTTTTTTATTGCATATGAATTCAAAAAAAGTGAGGCAGGGATTCTAGCAATATGTTTTATGCACTACCTGGCTACTGAGGAATCGTCTTTATTTATCCTCAATCCAGGCTCCAAATTTCAGGTCAGATATTCATCTGTTTTCTACCCAGTTTCATAGTTTCCAAAGTTGTCAACAGAGAGCTGTTGAAAATTGTCCCTTGACAAACACTGAAAGAAATCCTCAATGTTTTTGATCGTTTAGACAGGGGTAGGTAACCAAACTTTGGCCACCAGAATCTTCAAATCCCGTCATGCATCCACCTCATGAAGTCATCCCTGTGGCTGTCAGAGTGTTGTGATGTCTTCTGGGATTTGCAGTTTCACCTCAGCCAAAGAGTCGAAGTTTGGCTACCCCTGGTTTAGACTGTCAGCTGAAACAACCAATTATAAACCATTAAGAAACAGATACTTTTTCTAATCTGCACCATAGAAATGATCATGAAGAGACAACCTGCACCCGAGTTCTGAAGCAAGTTAGCTGGAAGCAAGAGGAACAGTCACTAATGTCATGTACTGTTCTTCTTAAAATTGACTTCTTGTCTACTGATACTGGTGGCAGCTATTTTGAGGGCTAATCTGATATTCATGAGAACTTACATCGATTCACTTGGATCTAAGAACATCAAGTCTGGACTAACCTACAAAATGGCTGCCTTCGGTAATATAATGTGTACTTGATTATTTTTCTGTACTTTAATGTAAACACTTCTGAAGTGTAATTAAACGTGTGATTTAAAGTGGATCTCCATCGCTGTGGTGGGACCCATATTGTAAAGAAGGGCAGTACAATCAACTGCTTTGTAAATAATATTCATCATCTGTCTTGCTCCACTATGCAATGGCAGAGATTTTAAAAAAGTGTATAAAAACCCAAAATCTATTTTTCAGTGTGTTTAGCATCATGCCACGCTGTATACAGTTTTAAATAGTTTTTTTGTGTATTAGTTGCAAAATTTCTTAACCTGGAGATCCTGCCAGTAGCAGCATTAGCAGCCTTAGGCAGACAGCGCTAAGTCACTGCTTTGCAATTAGCAGCAGCATTGTCAGCCTGCCCTGTACACGCATGCAATTGTCCACTAGGCTGTCAGGTCTATTAGATAAGCAGCCCAATGGCCAACCCAAGGAGCTCACACAGCAAGGCAGCAGCCTAATTTTGTTAGCCTTCAACCTGCAACATGACATGCTGTTACTGGCAGGATCTCCAGGTAAGAAACTTTGCAACAGATTCAGAAAAAAAAATATTTGTTTACTGTGTACAGTGGGGCATGATGCCCAACATATTCAAAAAATAGATTTAGGGTTTAGATACACTTTAGGTATCCACCGAGACTAACCAGTAGTGCTATAAAATGTTAAAAATGGCTTTCTACACCTGGTCTTTGGCTACTAAAGATGGCCAAGGCTATCAAAATGTTCCTCCTAAAAAACCAGAAGGATCCATTACTAATTCAGAGAAGTCTTCTAAGATGTAGAGGTTACTTTACTGATACTTAAGCTGGCCATACACAGAGTGGAATTTGGCTGGTTCTTGACAAACTGGCTGAAATTTGCATTCCAAGTCACAACAGCTTGCTAATGACAACAACTTTTAGATTACGGCGTATACTGCCTGAGCTTGTCCAGGCAAAAGGGAACAGGATGGGTAAGAAAAACTATGTACGTAGATAATAATTTGGTCATCCTGCCTTACAATGTCAGAATTTCCGAAAAAAGCGGAGCTGCCTTTAAAACCTGTTAATAGCTTTTTGTTCTTGAAGTGTGTTTGTGTCTTTCTTTCCAGCTAAAAGAATGACTTGGACAATAAACCAAATAATTTTTTTTTCCTGTGGTATACTAACTAGATGCAGTGTGTAGTGTCCTTAGCAGGTCTGTGGGGTTGTACTGACTTTAAGCACTTGAAGGGTTTATCACACTTGAACAATGTTGTTTTATGGTCAGTGTAGTTTGAGCATAAAGCACCTTGATATCCTAGTAGATATACTAAGCTATTTCAGACAATCCGATAACTGATATTAACCAAGGCTATCAGTATAGGGAAATGATTTCTTAAACAACACTATGTGGCTGAATTTGATATTATCAATGTATGGAAAGTGATCCATGAGGAGATGTATTTTGACACTGATACAATATTAAAGTATACTGATCTTTCATTATGGCTTGTGAGTCCTTGATACAAGTTAGACTGTGGCTGTGCAGGTGCTGCATGTTTGTGTATGTGGGTGTGTGTGCCACATGTGTATGCGTGCTGCGCATGTGTGTGTATGTCGGCGGGTGTGCCACATATGTATGCGTGCTGGGCATGTGGGTGTGTGTGCCTCATGTGTATGTGTGCTGCGTTTGTGTGCCTCATGTGCATGTGTGCTGTGCATGTGTGGGTGCTGCAGCTGTCAGATTGTCTTTTTAAAAATGTTTTATGTTTTAATTGAAAATAAAAGTGTAATTATGCGAAAACATAATAACCCCCACTTAGGGGTCTATTTATAAACAATTTGCAAAGCCATTTTCCCTGTGAATCTCTGTGAATGTTTATTCTGTGCAAATCGAGGCAAAAATAAAAATGTGATCGAATGTGACGTAATATCGCATTATGGCCACAAGTTGAGGCTGAGAAGCATAAAAAAATATTTATTTCCTATGATCCTCCATCTAGTGGCCATTGTGCGGTATTACATTACACAGTCAACCTGAGAAAGAAAATATACTAAGAACGTTCTTTTTTGTCTCCACACAAAACTAATATTCACAGAAATTTGCAGTGCCCTCTGAATTTGCTTATAAATAGACCCCTAGTATTATGAGTTAATAAAAATAAAGTATTTTAAAATAAAGTAAGTAAAGCTTCCGATAATCTTTTACATTATCACAAACAACTACACAGCAGAAATGAGGGCATAAGGGGTCGCACACAGCCAGTCAGGTTCTGTTGCGCAGCACTGTCACTGTGTGCCATAAGGGCGCTTGTGGGCCAGGCTTAGAGGGGCAACATTAAGCATCAGACTTACCAAATTATGATAATGGTTTCCGTGTTTAATTTCCCTCTCCTGGCCACCCCTGCACATTTGTTGCTAATTTCAGCAGGGGGAAGAAGGTGAACAGGATGTTGAGAGCAGTCAGAAGTCCCTTTTAGAGTTCAAGAAATATTAAACCCTTTCTCTCTCTCTTCTCTTGTTTGATGAACTGCACAGCTGAAAAGTAGATCTGTATATACAGCAAACAGCATGCCACCTTCCATAGCTCAATCTAGCAGCAGTGTATAGTAATAAAATCACATTACATAAGGGGTGGAGCTTTACAAAAGGGTGTTATTTAAGTGTGCCTAGGGAAGCGTGATGTAAACATACAATTTTTTGGGAACTTTTGAGGAGAGTTCAGGGAGGAACTCACCCTACAATAATCCTCATTTGGAGTCCAAAGCACAGGTGGGTGACCCAGGAAACTAGGCTGCTTAATGAGTTATGAGGTCACAGTTCCTTGGTAGTGTTGCAAGGATTGGTGAATCATAAGTAGCCTAAGAAAATTACAAATCTTGTGGCAGGTTAAAATGCTCACATGCAGTATATGGGTTCTATATATTGGTATATTTAGCTGTATATTTGGACATTGCCATTACATAATAAGTGTACATGTAAAACATTTAGCTTCTTTTAGGTATCTAGGCAAGTCGAGCAGGTTTGCTAATATAAATCCTCTGCTGGTAATCTGCAGACACAGAGTTATGCATCAGGAGATATATCAAACAAACGTTTTGGTCTCGCATTTCCATTGGGATACAGCCAAGTAGCCCTCGGAAACGCGCATATTCAATACGCCTAGGTGTGAACCCAGCCTTCACACCTGAACGTTTTGTAGCGCGTTCTACGCTCGACGAACACTCTACAAAACGCTCAAAAATATAAATCCCATTGTATTCAATGGTCTCGTTCCCACCTTGGCGTATTTCCGCCCGTCCCTAATGCGCTACAAAACGGACCACGCCTGAAAAGGTACATGTACTACTTTGGGCCGTTTTTTTGCGCGTTTCCATTGGGATACAGCCAAGTAGCCTTCGGAAACGCGCGTTTGTTGCGCGACTTTTTTACTGCGAATCGCGGTAAAAAAACGTGCGACAGACGCGCATATGCAATACGCCTAGCTGTGAACGAGACCTTACAGAAACCATGTGTTTGCAAATCTAGATAAGAATCTAAAATCCTATCCAGATAAGAGCAACCGGCAGAGCGCAGGAAAGTTCAGAGCAGGCCCTGTATACTGCTGGACACCAAACCCGGACATTGGTTTGGTAAATCTGTACTCAGTACCAGTGTAGTTAAAGGAACAAGGGCTGTGAGATTTGAATAGAAGAGTCACAAGATTCTCTGTATTTTCAGTGACAAGCAGTCATCTGTACAATCCATCAGGGTTACCAATGAAGAAAGAAAAAGTTTTTTTCTGCTATCCACATACTATAGGTTGTCACTAAAGGGATGAAAACCATACTAGAGGTCTCATTGACATGTGCCTGGGGCAGGACGCACTGTAAATACACCCAGCAATGTATATAAAGAGACAGAGAAGAATATTTGACTGATACATTGGCAATTTCTGAACTCAAAAAAGTCTCAGAAACAATAAGGGTCAGAAAGGCCTCACACCGATCAACATTCTCACCATGGAGTAGAGAAAGCAGTGTTAATGCGTACACTTATTCATTTGTTTGGTCATGGCGAACATCGTGATCTGTTTCTAAATTTACAGAGCTGGAAGTGGCCGGGGGAACACAGAAGCTATATTGTCTCTTCTGTGCAAACTGTGCCTATGCTAATCAAGGGCAATGAGTGCAGCAAAATGTATTGCCTCACATTTTTAAAGGGACACTCCCCATTATTTGAACGCAATACATGAATCGGACATTCGGAGTAATACATCTTGGCAAGAAGGACGGCCCTTCCCCAGACACTTTCCAACATGAGCTCAAGAGATGTAGTTTTGATGAGAAGACAAATCCTCATTCTCAAATAGCGAATATGTAACTAGCTGGGAACTGCAAGCCAATAGATCAATGTTACAGGTTCTCTTGATTGAGTAAACACCCCCCACTGACTATCCGTGTCTCTGCTTTAGGGCAACTCCTGGTGGTGACAACATTTACATGAATCCCCAAACCCAAATACAGCCAAGACCTGTAGCGAGACCGAGCCAGGAATGGATGTTAGGTGAGTATAAGACAAGTTTTAGTAATGTAGACTTATTCTTAGGCCTTATTTAATACAATTTTGGGTTTATAGATACTAAGTAGGGGTGGGGCGGGGGAGTTAAATGTGACACTAAACTCAGGAGTTAAATGTTAAAAATACATTCATGTACCCTATTAACAAAATGTAGTGTATTTGTGTATCACTTGGCTGTAGATCATCAAATCATCTGTTGTTCCCCCTGGTCCCTGTGTGTGTTGTAAAGTAGCCACAGCTCAAAGCTCACTCCCATGATGGACTACAATGACAGGTTTAGTTTACTATTTTCTATTGAGATTGTAGTCCATCATGAGAGTGAGCCTTGAGCGCTAGCTGAAATATATTCTGCAATCTACCAGGTTCCTGAAATGATTTTCTACATTTTATTTTCCATCTCACATTTAAACCTGATTCGTTTCAATACCCAAACTTCCCAACCTTCTGAGTTGAAAAAGAGGGACACCTTCCAGAATGTATTATGTATTATAAGAGATTATCTTTTAGTGCATCATAACACTTTTTCTAGTTAAATAAAACATTTTTGTTATAGATATCTGTATATCAGGCCAAAAAGAGGGACAAACTGAGGAGGAAAGAGGAACAGAGGGATCTGGTTCCAAATGAGGGCCGGTTGGGAGGTATGAATACATAAACCGTGACAGCCATTATTTCAGGTATTTTGATAAATGGGGCAAAACAGTTTAAGTCATTTAGTGGAAAAAGTAACGTTTTATAAAATGAAAATACTTCTTCCCAGGCTGCTTTGCGGTCCAGTAGTTACAATAACCCAAGTCATAAAAGACTTAAAACATTGTTAAGCTGAAAGCAAACTACGAAAATGCTGCTGGATAATCCGTTGATCAGCTTATATCTGTACAAGTGTTCGCTCAGAAAAGAACCTTCCACCTTCCTCATTGATGATAATTAGGTCTCTGCTGATTTCAGCTTGAACGCCTTAGATTATCACCTACTTATTCCTTTCACCATGTGTTTAAATGGGCATAACAGGCCCAATCCAAACCTGATGTACACTATACCTCCTAACTTTCTGAGATGAGAAAGAGACAACTTTTAGGACAAATTATATACACAAAGGACACACACTCCCCATACAACCAGCTGCGCAAACCGTGAAAGATAATATGGAATAGACCCAATATACCCCTAATGTCGCCTTACAGAGAACCTATTACCACTAAAGTGCTATCACATAGGGGACTTGTGAGCTTGTATTTAGGCCTATCAAGAACCCAGTATCCCTGGCACTCTGCGCCCTGACATCTTCCTGTCACCCAGCACCCCTACCGCTGAACACCCCTGCACCTCTACTCTAAACCTTCCTGCCTCCCAAAATTCCAACCACTGAACCCCCCTGCACACATGACTATGAACCTTCCTGTCTCTCAGAATTCCTACCACTGAACCCCCCTGCACCGCTAACTCTGAACATTCCTGCCTTCTAGCACCGCTATACTTGAACCCCCCTGCACCCTGACTCTGAACTTTCCTACCTCCCAGAATTCCTGCCATTAAAACCCCTGCAACCTTGGTTCTGAACCCTCCAGGCTCCCAGAATTCCTACCATAGAGCCCCCTGCACCTCTGACTCTAAACCTTCGGTCCTCCCAGAATTCTTACCACTGGACCCACCTGCACCCCTCACTCTGAATATTCCTGCCTCCCAGTACTCCTACCTATGAACCCCCCTGCACCACTAATTCTGAACTTTCCCAGTGTGGTGATAGTAAACTGTTCTTTCCAGTACTGGGACATTGCCTGGACCGGAGGGATCCAATGATTTTGTTCAAATCACAGGAAAGGATCAGGGACATTTGGGTTGTGTGTCACAAATTATTTTTTTTCCTTTGAAAATAGATCAGGTTTAAAATCCTAAAAGATTACCAAGAAAAGTACAGTGACAAAAGTTTCACCAACCAGGGACTATCCCTTTAAATAAGGTTGAAATATATAGACATGTAGATTAAAGGAAAGTATCCTTCAAGATGGTTTAAACCAGGGGTAGGCAACCTCGGCACTCCAGCTGTTGTAGAAGTACAAATCCTACAAGACTCTGGTAGTCAAAGGCATGGCTCTCAGAGGCAGAGGTATGATGGGATTGGTAATTTCACCACAGCTGGAAAGCCAAGGTTGCCTATCTCTGGTTTACCTTTTCAGTCTGTGATATTCAAATAACACCAACAGCAAGCATCCCCGTTACTCCCTTCCTAAATGGAATGAGAGGGAATAGGAGGCGCATTCTGCAAGTCCGAGTGCCTGTCAGGTAGAATTCACAGGGAATGCTTGTTTCCCAATGCCACTTGGATATTACATGCCAAGAGTGCAATTGGGGCCTCCTAAAGGCTGGCTGGGTCTGAGTGACAACAGGGGGGGAGCCCAGCACTTTAGGCCAAATATGCTCCAAATACCAAAGGACATTATGGACATTATGTAGCAGTACAGTCTGCACAAATGGTAAATCTGCCACCACGAATGGGCTATTCCTAACCCTGGCTTTACTGCTTTTCTGCAGAGTAAAGGCAATGAGATTGTCGCTGCATGATCATTACATTTACATGTTGCCCAAATCATTGAGGGAATTGTCAGGTCCTAATGGTTTGTGGCCAAAGGATGGGACATCTGCATGTCTATTGCCTTAGGGAGTATGCTGAGTTTTATTTCACTGCTTAGACTGTTATAGCAGCAGTATTTATTACCGTCAGTTCATGTTATCATCAGCTTCATTTTTCCATGCTGATAATTGGACTAATGAGGTTTACTGTTAACAAATCCCTTTGTGCTGTTTTGGCAACTTACTTAGCAACTCCGGCAGTGCATTCCAGGTCTCTCTGCTAATCTATCACCTTTATGAAGAGTCATCAGCTGAAGTGATTTCCATATAACATGTATGGGCTAATTTAATAAGGCAGTGTTAAATGGCATGACTATATGTAAAGTGCAGGCAAAGTGCAGTATCACACAGCAAATACATAAAGAAAGTACATAACAGTAGAAGAACACCCCAATCAAGTGAAATGTAGTTTGCTAAACACAGAGTACAGTACACAATTGCATTTTTTAATCAACTACTTGCTTTTACCTTTTTTTCATCCTTAGATCTCAGTGCTGCTAATCCCCTGCAGCCTTTTACAGCAATGCCATTCACATGCACTCCAGCGATGGCAGCATGGTATTTCTCAGGGCGGATTTTCTAATAATGACAAGAGTGGACCATGTCACTGCAATAAGTGTTGAAACAGCCTGTTGTAGTCTCCATCAGAAGCCTGGGTGACAGGGTGAGAACGCAGGAGCATAATAGAGAGGCAGGGAAAGAGCGTTGCCATCCTCAGACAGGAAGGTCACAACAAGAACCTTTATGGCAGGATCATCGGGGATTATTTTAATGAAAACTGCAGGTTTATTAAAAATTGCCTTTTGAAATTACAATTTCATGGTAAATATTATATGAGATTTTAGTGTTTGGGTTTATATACATTTAAAGCACAGTGAGGGGAATTTATCAAAAGTGGAACAGACAGAATCTTGCGCAGTTGCTCATGGCAAACAATCAGCTTCTATCTTTCAAAACATAACTGAACACACTGAAATGAGAAGCCGATTGGTTACTATGGGACACTCTTCCAGATTCTTTCTGCTCCAGTTTTATCAATTCCCCCTATTGTATGTATATGCAAAGTGCATTAGTATCTTCTACATTGAGTTGTACTTTTTTTTTAACCTTTGGCATTCTCTATTTCTGAGTCTAGAATTTGATTCCTTCTATCTATTGTGACCATTTCCTAAAAGCATGAACTGCTTTTTAAAATGTAAATGATGGCGAAAGCAAGGAACAAAAATGTTCTTATTGCAACGTACCAGTTTTTAGGTGTAGTATGTGCATTAGTTTTCTTTTATAGGCTAAGAACATTGTCTGCAAGTACAGAAACACTTGTTGATCTTACCAGAAATGCAATGTCCTTGTCACTTCCTGTGAGCTGACATGAAAGCAAAAACAATCTTATATTTCTTGAGTAAACGTCTAGTTCCATCAACTTCCATATATTGGAGATGAACAAAGACAAAGAGTTTAAAGGTTCAGCCTGGGTAGCAACTATATCTCCTACTATACACTGTAGATACAATGGAGCAGTCAGCATAGCCACCCAGGGACAGGAAATGTGTTATTTTCAGGATTACCAGGTAAAAATAATAGGTAAAAAGCCTGAAAAAAAGAAAAGGAATGCGGCCACCACATTTGAGGACTGGTATGATTTAGGTTTAGATACACTATAAATAAAAAGAAAAAATGTTCAGCAGTCAAGTAGAATTGAATATATTCCTCCAACATCAAAGGGAGTTTCAACCTGTCTATCCACAGCAAGGATACTGCCAGTAGTTCTTAGTTTTGGGTGTGTGACTAAGGTGAACAGTGCCAGAATTGGTCATTAATTTCTAATTAAATATAAGATGAGATCACCCTACTGTCAGCAAATTGGCAACCACTCTGAGTTAGAGGATGATTGCTGGTTCAACAACTATTGGTGGACTTTGCTGTCATATTTTCCGGTAATAAGAACGGTTAACAGATCTTTCAAAAGAAAAAAGGTCCAGGTAGGGTTGAGCTTTTGGCTTTTGTGCTAAAACGTATGGGACATTCACGAAAAAGGAAACTATAATCCTTGTGGATGAATTTTACAGAAATTGTCCATATCCTAGGTAAACTTTTGGATTAATTATTCATGAAAATAAAGAGATTTTAGATCTATATATCTATATAGATATATATTTGGGAATCCAACCGGTGTCTTTAGTACAGCTTCTGCACGGGCCCTTGCATGAGCCACTGCGCAAAGGTATGTTTGGGAAGCTCGGTGCACAGACACAAGCAAGCGCATATTCATTACAGCCTGAGGCGTCAGGTTGGCTATTCAATGATGTTTGCTGCAACTCTATATTGCTGTAAGCTGTCCCTTTGTTCCTGTTTTACATATGTTCAACCTGTATTTGACCTGGCTTGCCTTCTGACTTTGCTGATCGCCACCTGCCCACTGAGGTCAGTTTGCCCTCTGACTATACTTCTGCATCCTAGTTTGGTACTGCTCTGCTTGCAAGTAAATGACCCAGCCCGCCCCGGACTACACTTTTTGCTTCCTGATTCCGTACCTTGCTGCTGCAAGATACTGACCCGGCTTCTCTACAACTCTGCTTCAGCCTCCTGTCCCAGTGCCACTCTACCTACTGCTGGCATATTCCCTGAAGGTCTGATTATATAGCTGTTCCAGTATCCAGCCATCTGCACCATCAGCTCCAGTGTCATCAGCATCCGTACCCTGGACCAACTACAGGCATACCCGTATACCTTCTGTCTAACCTCCAGGGGTGCTCAGACGAGAGTATCAGTATATTTATACAGTGTGGAAACGAATTATTTGATCCCCTGCAGATTTTGTACTTTTGCCCACTTACAAAGAAATGAAAGGTCTATTGTTTTTATCATAGGTGTATTTTAAATTATAGAGACAGAATATCAACCAAACATCCAGAAAGAACACAATACACATGTTATAAATTGAGTTGCAGTTCAGTGAGTTAAATAAGTATTTGATCCCCAAGCAAAACATGACTTAGTACTTGGTGGAGAAACCCTTGTTGACCTTAATGTGCTTCTTCTTGAGCCACTGCTTTGTTGCCTTGGCATGTTCTGGAAGGAGGTTCTCATCCAAGATTTTACATTATATTGCCCCGTCCATTAATGCAGCAAAGTCAGCCTGTACCTTTAGCAGAGAAACAGCCCCAAAGCATAATGGGGAGAATTTATCAAACCTGGAGCAGACAAAAACTGAACCAGCTGTGCAATGCAACCAATCAGCTTTTCTCTTCAGTTTGTTCAGTTAAGATTTGAAAATGAAAGAGAGAAGCTGATTGGTTGCCATGCACAGCTGCTCCAGATTTTGTCTGCTATAATTTTGATAAATTCACTTCAATGTTTCCACCTCCGTGCTTGACTTTTTCTTACTGCGAACATGGCGAGTTGAGTTAATGCCAAAGAGCTCAATTTTGGTCTCACCTGACCGCAGCATTTTCTCTCAATCCTTCTCTGAATCATTTAGATGTTCATTGGCAAACTTCAGACGGGCCTGTACAGTGCCTTCTTGAGGAGGGGGACCTTGCGTGTGCTGCTGGATCTTAATCCATGGCAGTGTATTGTGTTACCAATGGTTTGTTTGGTGACTGGTCACAACTGCCTTGAGATCATTCACAAGCTACTCCCGTGTAGTTCTGGGCTGATCCCTCACTTTTCTCATGATCATCCTTACCCCATGAGGTGAAATCTTGCATGGAGCTCCAGACCGAGAGCGATTGATGGTTATTTTCTATGCCTTCCATTTTCGAATAATCACTCCAGCAGTTGTTTCCTTCTCACCAAGCTGATAGTCTTGTAGCCCATTCCAGCCTTGTGCAGGTCTACAATCTTGTCCCTAATGTCATCTGACAGCTCTTTGATCTTGCCCATAGTGGTCAGGTTTGAATGTAAGAAAGAGATTCTGTGGAAAGGTGTCTTTTATATACAAAGCGAGTTGTCGTTAGGAGCACCTTCTTAAATTGACAGGACTAATCTGTTTACCACATAGCCAGTCCGTGGGAGATATATATGTGTGTGTGTGTGTGTGTGTGTGTGTGTGTGTGTGTGTGTGTGTGTGTGTGTGT
>NW_017306331.1:1169791-1182839 GCF_000935625.1 Nanorana parkeri | reverse complement strand
GTTCTCTCCTGGTACCAGTAATGTCTTCCTGGAGCCACTCAGCCCCTCTGGCTGAGAACCCTGGGTGACTTTGAGGCCACCTAACACCGTGGTATTGCCTCACAATGCCACAATATATATATATACATATATATATATATATAGTGCAATATAAATGGGTAAGCCGTATTAGTCCAGTAGACAAGATGTATATATATACATACATACACACATACACGGGGCCTGCCCTATGCTGTTGTGTCCTTAACTAAATTTAGTGGGGGGAATTAATAAAGAATGGAGCAGGCAGAATCTGGAGCAGTTGTGCATGGCAACCAGTCAGCTTCTCTATTTCATTTTCAAAACTTAACTGAACAAACTGAAGAGAGAAGCTGATTGGTTGCCATGGGCGCACCTGCTCCAGAATTTGCCCAGTGTGTTTTGTTTACCTTTTCTTTGCTCTGCAGGTCTTCCCTAATCACAGAGGGTTGTAGGTCCTGCCTGTTACTGTGAATAAGGTCCCAGTAAGCAGAGCAGGAAGGACATTTACTGAGTTATGAATATTATCTGAATCGACCATTTTAACATGTAGGAATAGCCAGAGGGGAGTGTGGGAAGTTGTCGGTGATATTCTGGGCTTGGAGTCGCTGCAGTAATTTGTGGGAACTTTTTCCCAGAGATGTTGCCTAACAACTTACCTTCAAGTATATTCATGGTAGACTGGAACACAGGCTACACCTTTTGGAAACCCCAGTGAGAACCAGACTCATCACCCCAGAACAACCCAAGAGTCAAGGCAATTCCATCAGGGCAGCTGAACCGGGGACCGAGGGATCTAAAACCGAGTCGGCCATGTACCAGGAGTTAATCACCTACTCTCACAGCCATGGTAAAGAGGCCTTGACTGATAAGCTGCAACAACCTGTGGAAACAACCAGCCCTGTGGAACATTTAGCTCTACAGGAAGGCAAGTCCTCTTGATTTGTTAGTGGGGGTTCAGAGGCAGAATCACCCAGGACAGAACCAGAGAAGGTAACCGGTAGAGCCCAACAGCCTGACAGAGACATTAAAGAGGGGAAGACCTCAAAGGTCATGGGGACAGATTGTACAAGGAGAACTAGGGGAAAGAGTCCCAGAACCCATTCAGATGCAGTAGAGGCTGCATATGTTAGAGGGTGCTAGAAGTCTGCGTTTGGACAAAGTCCACCTGGAGTGTATATTAGAACTTTTTCTATCTCACAATCTAGCACAGGCCTCAGCTCACAACCAGGCACATAATGAACGGATCAAAAGAGCTACAGATTCATAAGTTCCACAGGGGGAAATGTGAATTACCCCATTTATCCAAAATCGTTAATAAAAAAAGTTGTGCTGGAATAAGAATATTAATATCATTATGTGCCTAGTAAACACATTATGCAAGAGATTGAGGACAAATGGCTGGCTTGGTGTGATGAAGAGGTGTGGGACTTGGAGAAGTTCCTTGGATGTTGGCAGAATTGTGTCTTGGGCAGATATATTTTCAAGAACAAGGTAAGGTGATTGTAAAGGTTGCTCTAAAAGGGTCAAGGAATGGATTGCTTAGAGAGAGATTCACTGCTGCTTAGGGAAAAGGCTGTGTCAGGGATCTTTCTGGCTGCTCTTAAACTGCCTTATTACTACTACTGCCGTTTCAGAATACCTGTTCTCTTTTTGTGCTATTTTTGGGTATGCTGCGTCCCTAAACCCTCTCTCTGAGTTCAGCAATAAAAGGTAAAAAGACTAAAGTGACTGTTGTCCTACTTGTTTTTCACTGCACCACACACCAAGAACCATGTTCTCCTATTCTAACCCCAGTGATGGGGTGAATATCATAGAGAGTGGCACCATCATTATGTTTCTCCTGTGAGCCCAGGGCTGCTTAATGATGTACCCCCCACTGATCACTGATCACAGAATGGAAATTCTGCTGGGGACAGGGGGGCAGTACTGGAGACAGTCAAGCAAAGCATGGAAGGTCTCAGCTGCCTTGTGATGTGGGGGATCCCTTGTGCGTCCCTGTGCCTTTAAGAGTGGTTTGGCTTCCTCCTGACAAACCTGCACCCAATTTGATCTTTTGCCATATGTGCTCCAAGTCCTAACTCTAAACTCTCATAGTTTAGAGTTAGGACCGCACTATCTAGAGGTGCCTTGGCGTGGCTGTGCGGGATTCACATTTTCTGCAGAAGACGTGTATCTAAACCTCTGTTTTTAACCTTAGCGGTGGGACAAGTTTCTTTGCATGCTGGCTGGCGAGTGTGCTGGGAAAACGTTTTGCTGTTAGTACTGGAGACAGGGTGCGTATTGCAGCAAGTAATTTATTTTTTATTTTAGCAGATGCCAAGGAATTTGATTTTAGAATTTTTGATGAATATGAAGTTGTGCTTTAAAGCATTTCTGCATATTTATATGAAACACACATTCCTCCGTTTGGATTGTTATTTACATTACTTTTTAAAACCTTCTTGCATCAGTATCCAATGCATGACCTTAAATAAGCTTTAACACCTTTTTCAGACTAATCAGAATGGTATGCGAAAGAAACCAAGAACAATGTTCGATCATTGTAGGGAAGTGAGATATTATCTTCTTCTAATAATGGGAAAGAGCCTGCAGGTTCATCTGCCACAATCCAAATGAGATTATCCTGCCACACAACCGACTGGCTCACCCATTCACTTTGTGTGCCAGCTGTGAGTCACGGAGAGGTGCCCATGGGGTGTTTTTCTACCCACTCTGCAGAAACATCTCCAGGACAAGTGTCTAGATATTTTTGTCTTCACTCTTTGATGACTGATGTTTGCTACCAACACATTTATGTTCCGCGATAGTTTGACATTGTTTTTCACAAGGTGCCAAGATCGCTTTGCAAGCCATTACCGTGTTTCTTCTCTTGGGCGATAAGAGCATGTGCTCCATTTGTGAACACCTGCCTGGCAGTGGTGCCAAGTGAAAAGAATGGCCCTCTGTCCTCAACAGCTCACGTACACATTCATAGCTAAGGCTGTCATACATTGAGTTATGCTACGTTTAATCATGTTTCTCTCTCCCTGTAAATATTGCATTCTTAATCCCATTGACTTTAAACTCAGGTGACTGTCTTTTTATCTGTGGTCTCACCTGCTGAGTTCTATTGAGATGACTTGGCGGCATCCTAAGGACTGTTGACAACAGTACGTGTCTTTTGCATACCACTCTGATGCTGGTTAAATAATCCTGATGACTAACATCTTGTTTACAGGTCAGGAGCTCTTTGCTCGACAACACTGCTCGAGGTACCAGTTAGGATGCCATCCCTTCCCTCATAGTCCCTGCAAAACTGTCGACATTAAAGTGTAGGCACATTTTTTAGCTTTGGATACAGTGGTGACAAGTTTAGTTTTTTTTGCTGTGTGTGTTCCCGTTGGGTAGATTCACCCTCTCTATTTGTCCTGCGACTACTGTCCCCAAGACAGAAAGTGATGGGAATTGGAAAATCAAAAATTTTATTGTGGTTACCAGAACAGGAACAGAGGTGGTATATACCAGTGGGGGTGTGGATGGATATCTAATTTTAGATAGATTTCCTCTTACTTCCTATTGTGTCTTCCAGACAAGAAGTGGGGGGAATGCTCATCAGCGGGATTCAGCAAAAAAAAAAGTGGGGTCTTAACCATTCACTACTCTATCTGAAACTTAAAACAAATTGGCTATACTGTACTTACAGTCTGAGCTTTAAAACTATAGTAGCAGGACAGTGATTTAGGTTTTGCAACTCAGTACTGTTTCCTTAATATCTATGGCATTTGAGGTCAATTGGGCAAGGTGAGAACCTTTCCAGAGTGGGCACCAACTAAGACAAATTATTTACTGACAGGCAGCATTACGTTTTAAAGGTGCCTCTCAATTAACATATGATGCCCTAATTGAAAGTGCAGCTTGATTAGTCAGTCAGGGCCATTACTTCCTACACAAAGGGTATTCTAAGGTCTTTGCTTCATAAGCTACAGCATACTGCTGACTGGCCTTTAGGTAGCCAGAAGAACAAAACACACTACTTATATTGTCACACAGCAGAGCCCAGGGTCACAGGGACAAATGTGAGCCTCCATGAAGTTCAGCAGGGTCATCCATTACAGCACAGGTGTATCATTTAATAAGGTGCTCTGAGATGAGAAACTTGTGGGAACCTATTATACATTATGTTACTTCTGTCTGGGTATTTGTAAATCAGGAATTAATTATTAATCCGTTTAAAGGTTACTATTTAAAAAGAAGTTTGAAAACCAAATGCTGATAAATAATGTCACATTTAAACATATTTAAAGCTCAATCACACTTTTAAATTAAAATGAGAAAAAAAAAAGCTCAGCTCTTGCTACAATTAAAAAAAAGCAAACCTGGCTGCATTATTCACCTCCTCTCCGGCACTTTACCCTGCAGACTCTCTGCTCCGAGGACCATTGCCGCTCCTCCTCCAGGTTTGCAGTATACTATTCAGGACCTGCCCACTGAAAGAGGAGGAAGAAGAGTAAGAGGAGGCAGAGTACCTGTAGTGTCAGGTAACCCAAGGAAAAAGGCGGGTATACAAACAAAAAAAAAGTTAAACATCTGGGATGGCGGGAGTGGGGTGGGGTGTCGGTGGTGGGGAATGGGGGCAATCTGACATATCTGTGACTTCAGCTGAGCCGTTCCATTATGTTTCTCTGCTTGACTACTCTGAAGCTGTAGACCATACACCAGTAGAATTTAGGTAGAAAAAAAAAAACATTTCCGGAATGTTCGTTCAGTTTACTAATAGTTTTTGGGGTCACATCAACTATCATTTTCAACCACAGTGATGAAAGAAATCGAAGCAGCAGGATGGAAAAATGTTTCCGTTCTAACAAAGTTCTAACAGTGAATGTGGTTTTCATTCGGGAAACTCCATTCATTCTAAAGTCAAATGTTAAAATCAAATGACATTCGTCAAGGCATGCTCTGACGAGATTTTTCATATGATCATTAGTACAAAAGTCTACCAGTATATGGCCAGCTTAAAGAGTATTTCCACTTTTGCAGTCAAATTTTAGAAACCCCTCTATATGTTTGTTATGTGTTCCCATACACAGTGATCTGTCTTTTTTGAACGACTTTAGGAAATATCTGTTAAAAAATAAGTCAAGGCAACTGGACTTGCTGTATTTTTCTTGAAGACGTTTCACTGGTCATCCAACCAGCTTTCTCAGTTCAGAATGACTTGTACAAAAATTATCTGGGAATAAATATGGTGAATGTTGTTCCAATCCACATAATCTGTTAGTCACAACCAGGTGTTCAATGCATAATGTTGTGTTTTGGCGTTGGGTCTTTTGGGTGAACCAGTTGTTGCCTCAGTGTATTGCTGGGTTTAAAGCAGACAGGGATTTGATGTTGTTTAAAAACCCTTCTGAGATTCTCATTCTCATCTCATTCAGTCCAGTGAAACGTCTACAATGAAAATACAGCTAGTCTAGTTGCCTTGACTTATTTTTTACAGATATACCATGACCTGGATGAATGAGAACCTTTACAAACTTTAGGAAATTTGAGGTTTGTGTTTCTATTAACAACATAATTTACATTCAATGCAGAAGCAAGGCTTGTAATCAATTAACCCTTTGTTAGGACAGGCAGTGTTCAAATTTACTTTAGAAATCACAATAAAATGAGCCAGCACAGTACAGCAGAGTTAACACAAAACCCTCACAACTCCTCCTAACATTACAAAGAAAGAGAAGCAAGTACAAATTTTAACTCTTAAAAGGCCAAGTAGAAAACCCTAATCCAAGTAAAATCAATTTAAACGGCTAGAAATATTTTTTACATTTTTTTTTATCTTATGCGATATAAATGGGAACATGTATCAAATATCAAATAGGTGTGGAAAATACACTTTCAATAAAACTGGTAGCACACAGGGATGTTCTGGGGCACGGTTCATGTACACTGGAGCATTGTTGGTGGTAACTTCATGTTTTGTTATACCTGTTCGAAGGCTTTTTTTCTCCATTCAATTTCCTGCCATTGCAGGATGATACCAGTCCTCTATACGGACAGTAGTAGCACATCAGCCCTTATTTTATTGCTTGTCTGAGCGTTCAGCCATGGAGTTTTGGATTAATTGCAGCTACTATAGAATTTGTATCTGACACTGGAATACACACCATTTCAGAATGAAGCTTGAGAGCCAGATTGCAGCCAGGGTATGAGCAGATCAGTTTAGCAGCCTAGGAATTTCTCTCTTGATAAGGTTTCTATAAAGGAAATTTAGCATTTCCACTAGAAGATCGGGCACCATATAGTGGCAGTACATATTCCTCCCGTTACATACCAGCCCTCCAGAGCCATTTCCCCAATGCTTTCTTAAAGTTGAAGAATGTGTTTGCTGCATCCTATATAACAATGATTGGACCTGTCCATAGTTTACTAAGCCTTGGCATTGAATTGTGGGGTGCAGATGAGGACAGTGCCTATGCTATAAAATCCAGAAAGTCGTTATTAGCCAAGCAGGTCAGGCATGACTTACTCAAATTTAGATCCCCCAATAGTCAAGTTTTGAGATTTCCCTCTGAGATAACTGCTGTAATTATTAATTCTTAGGTCTATTTGACAAATATATCAGTAACTATAGAAGACATAAGATGCTCCATTATTATTATTATTATTATTATAGGATTTATATAGCTCCATCAATGTGGAACAACTTTTGTGCTTTGTGTATATGACATTTTATGCAATTTGATCATTCAGATAATGGTGTCCCTTTAAGACGAGATAGTCAGTGTTAATATTTCCATTTCTTGTTCAGCTTTTGCTTCCGTAAGTATATAGGTCACAACATTCTATTAGTTCTTCAGAAGAACAGTAGATGACATATGAGGTCACCATCCTTCCTTTGTAAAAACACGCAGATTTCTGCATTGCCAAATATAGAGGTCGCCAAGTATTCTGCTGTGTCTTTTAACTGTCTACACCTTGGTGAGGTTTATAGACGCTGCTGAAAGTAATCTCTTGTGCAGTGGGAGCTGGTGAAGTACAAAAACATGATTCTTTTATGTTTATTAGCACTTTAATATTTTTATCAGTTTTGAATTGTGAATTGTAAAAAGTTTACTTACATTTTCTGAGTTTTAAAGGTCTGGCCCGCTCCATCTATAAAAGAAACCGATACATTTTGAACCACTTGGTACAAAAAAGACAAAAGGCCAATTACTGCAGGAATGAAGTTTTCATGTTAAATGACCCCAACTTTTTGACTTCATCCCAAGTGATTTCAGTCAGATTCAGCATGCTGCATCATTTCTGCTTTTTACAGACCTGCTTCTTTCTGCTACTTGCTACTTTCACTGCTGCTAGGGAGCAGGGACGCATCTGTTCTATGGCACCTGTGTAAATGTTATTTCTCACAGATTGCTAATTCAATCTATCTAAAGCCAAATCTTTTTTTTTAGTATGGATAGAGTGTTGAAGGGTTAAAACCTTTGTTAAGTTTTATTTGCCCTTTCTGTCCCCATTGGGAAGATTCACTCTCTCTACTTGTTTTAGTGACCAGTGTCACCAGGAATTGAAACATTTTACAATTGTCACTAGAACAGGAGGTGAAGGGAAATCACACTTGCAAATGGGGCTGATCACAAATTCCTCCGAGAGAATCATGTGATCTGCTGCAGGGGTGGTGCTGTACAATGCAATGACAGTTGCCACCGCCTGCAGCTGTTCACAGGCTGTTCACATGTAATCGCACATGTTGACTTTCTTTGACTTCAGATAAATTTTTTTGCACTTCCTATTGTGTCTCCAATAGGCCACAAACAGCAAGAAAAAAAAATGAGAAGGTTTAAAAAAAAAAAAAAAATTATTTACTATTTAAAACAAAATAAAAAGTTATAATGTAATCACTATGCTGACCTTTAGAGCATCTCATGCTTAGGGATGGGCTCGATGTTTGTGTCAAGCAGGAGTTCAACTCGAACATTGGCAGTTTATGTGTTCGGCGAACTGTCAGGGCGTTTGGTGGGCTGTTCGCCAAGGTACTGTGCACCATACAGTGCCTTGTGAGCCCTGACTGGCTAAAGCCTTGCACCTGACCACAAGTCAGGTGCAATACTTTGCCCAATCAGGGCAAAGTACCTTTTTATGGCCAATAACTTGCATATAAGTGTTCAAAATGGGGACAATTGATTTTCAAAGTTCTAGCTCCATAGACTTGCATTGAGTTCGAATTCAAACTTTTTTCATGTTCTAAGATTCGAACTCGAACCGAACACAGGGGTGTTCGGCCCATCACTACTCATGCTATTGGGTCAGCCTTTCCCAACCAGAGTGCCATGGTACCTTTTGGCTTTCTCACAGGTGGCTTCACCTTTTTGCTAAAGGGAGGGACTCTGATGTAAAGGGGGGCTTCCGATGTATAGGGAGGGCACCTGATGTAAAATGGGGGACTCTGATGTGAAGGAGGCTTCTGATGTATAGGGGGGCTTCTCATATAAAAGAGGGGGCTCTGATGTGAAAGGGACTCCTGATGTAAACTGGGGCTTCTGATGTGCAAGGGGAGGGGGGCTTAAATGTGAAGGGGGAAACTCCATGCTGTCTTTTTTGTCTTTTTCACCTGGTGTCCCCCTTTAAAATCAATAGCAGACCCCTCACTAGTGACAAAACAAAGAAGAGCTCACCTCCATGTGCGGTATCCACACTTTATTGGTATATATTGGTTTTATACCAAAAAAGCGTGGTGACACCGCACATGGAGGTGCGCTCTTCTTTGATTTTGTTTTGTCACTAGTGAGAGTTCTCTGATCTATCTGAGGACCAGCACTCCTGCAGCTGTGTCACATATGGATGAGTTTTAAAACCACTGACAATCACTGAGAAACCTTCTCCTTTCTTTCAATAGCAGAACCCTGTCTAGGATAATGGTTTGGTATTGTTTTTTGGGGAGACCACATTATTTTTACATATTTTTAGCATATTTTAAAAAATTCCATGACTGAAAAAAGGTCGAGAAACATTACTCTAGATTGAAGAAGTCCTATGGGGGAAAACTGGATGATACTTAGGACCAAGGACATGTTGTCATCAGCCCACCTTCCTGTACATTGAGCACTCCCGGATACCAAGGGCAGAAGAAATGTACCCATCACAACAGCACAGTACATGTGATCACTCAATAAAACATTTATTTTCCTATGCTAAGTTTAATACAGGCTATACATCTATTGATATTCAAGGTGCATCTCTTATATTAGTAAGATAACAGATGCATAAGAGATGCATAAGTCCTGTCCAACCATACATTTGATTATTTCCTGGTCGTGTCTTACAGTATCAACTTTGGCAAAGTGAATTTATCTTTTTGGGGACACATAAATCATAAATGATCAACATGCTGCAATCACATAGGCACATACCGACTTCCTATAAAATATTTTCATTTGACAGTGTTGGGTGTCTATGAGACCTACATTGTGGAGGGTGGAGATGGAGAAGCCTTGCCCCATTTTAATTTTGACGATGACTTCTGTGCAGAGGGGCGACTTTAGCAATGCTAAAGGTACACTATGGCACTGGGTGTTGGCTGCTATCCATCTACTGCTTTGTGAAAATGTGTCAGGTTTGCTTTATCACGACCTATTGGTGACCTGTGGCGTCTGGTTGTAAATGGAAGCGCGGACCCACACAATCTAGTTGGGCTGTGTCGAAGGGCCAGTCACCTGCTGCGGCTGTTTATGTGTGTTTGGTTCTTGCAGTGCCTGTTGCTGTAGTGTTTACCACCACCTTGTCTGTGTTGCTAAATGTTACTTCCTTTAAAAACCACAAGAAGAGACATTCTCGTGGGAAAAAGTGAATCTGAAATTCAATCTTTTTAAGAACAGAGCGTGATTGCTTCGATAGCATGATTTGTCTCTGAATATGCAAAGGGGAGAATTGCGGGCTTCTTTGTGGGATTAAAATATTGTTTCTCAAAATGTGAAGAAGCGAGCAAATGTGTCCACAGACGTGTTTATCTGGGCTTAACGGTTTTTGGCTTCTGAATGTATGTGTTTGTCACTTTCATCACACAGCCAAAACTATTTCCTCATTTAAAACAGTCAAAATATGACTGCCTTCTTTGTTTGCCAACCTGCTCACTTGAAGTGAACATATCAGCCATTTACAAATACTACAATATGGAATAAAGTAGGGCTCTATGTGCATTGCACTGCAGTGTCATTAATTGTAATGCACACTACAACTTGCGTGCATTAAGAACACCACAATGTACTGTGTTGCGGAGCATTGTATTAGGTTGTGTTCACAGCCCATTCAAAAAAAAATGGGCGGCCTTATGACAACACATGTTAACATTATAATGTAATGTATAATAGTGCCCGAAAGTACAAAGTCCTGTCCGTTCCAAGGTTCCAAAGTTATAACAGGTACCATAAGTCCCCATTCACACCTGAGCATTTTGTGAACACGCTTGCTGTGCAAGTACCAGTTAATGGCACCTCAAATGCGGCCGGGCAAATGCACATTTTTCTTTTCCATTTGTGCACATTAAAATGTGAAGAAACGCGGAGGAAACAAAAGCGAAATGCATGTCATAGTTTATGCTACATGTACTACTTTCCCACGTTTGTCATGCCTGTGGGAACCCATTGAAACCAATGATGATGTGCAACAAACATGGAAACAAAACATGCATTAACACACACAAATGTGACGTGCGTTTCTGGGACGCCTAGGTGTGAATGGGGCCTAAGCCCTGTATTTACCCTGCCGCATAAAGACATGGCCACATGATCTTGTTAAAGGAGAGCAGTGAATCAGCACCTTTGCCTGAACTCTGATTCTCCTCTTCAGGGGAGATCACTATCGCAGTGCTTTGGCATTTGGTCTTATGACCATCACCTTGGACCCTAGAGCAATGGCATCACAGAATTCTATAGGCCATTTTTGTTGCCAGCGGAACTGCTAGGACAGATGCCAGAGCAGTGTAAGTCCTCAGACACATGGTCAGAGCAAATGACAAACAGTAGCATAGTCAGCAGACTAATGGCCAGGTAAGGTGTAGAAAGAGTCCAGGTTCCTGACAGGTAAATGGAGCAATGTCACAGGTAACAGATTGATGATCAGGATAAATACAGACAAGATAGATACACACAGCCCAAACAGTTCACATGAATAATCCAAGGCATCATCAGCCAGAGACAGGCAGACCTCGATCTAGGACATGAACAAACAGACAAATCTTGCAAGAAGGTCTGGCCTCACTTTAAAGTCCACTAATGAGGTCAGCTGTGCACAGCAGCAGTGCTGAGTAATGACCAGCAGATGGTGAAGGTTCAAAGGTGATTGTAAAGGTGCCCATACACTATACGATTATCGTACGAGAATCGCAAGAAATCCTGCGATCGTACGATAATCGTACAGTGTATGGAAGGCGTGCGACCGTTTCCACTGTACGGTCGCACGTCTTCCGTCGAACAAGCAGGCTTGAAAACCCGCCGAGAATTGTACGGTTCTCGGCGGGTTAGTGGCCTGCTTGTTCGACAACTGCCGATGGTCGTAAGGTGTATGGGGACCACATGGTTTCTGCAGCCATGATACAAAATTCTGCAGAGATACAAAAATCAAAATGTATATTTATCCATAACATTTATCCAGCTTGCATTCAGCTTTTTCAGGCTTGTTAGGCTCTATCAGAGCTATGGATGCTAAGGTTTTCATGAATCAGGGCTTGGGTAGCACAGGACAATAATGTATCATGTATTTGATTTACACATTAAAAAGCAACTCTGCTCTTTATTGTAAAGGCAAGTGGTATGGTATTTGACAGTTGAAAGACACATGGTGGGCTGTTGAAATGAGCCTGTTGTTTACAGAGCTCAGTAGCTCAATCTGAAATTTACATACCCAAGTGAATGAGTCAGGTAGATTTATTAAAAGAATCTGGAGCAGTCACCCATGGCCACCAATCAGCATCTATCTTTCATTTTCAAAACTAATCTGAACAAACTGAAGAGAGAAGCTGATTGGTTGGGGCAATAGCTCCAGATTCTGTCTGCTCCAGTTTTTATAAATTCCTCCCAGAGTGTCTAAAATGAATGTGTTTCTGCCATGCACTGTGAGTGCACAATTAATTAAATGTTTCTGGAATGAACATTGTATATATATATAAAATAAAAAAAAGAAATACAGAACATTGGTTCAAAAACGTATGCAAGGCCTATTGTTAAATTTCAGTCCTAATGAAATCCCTACCATCGTGCAATGTGGATCCTCCTACATTATAATATTTAGTATGAAACTAAATCCTGCAAGGCTTATAAAACCTTATTACTGCGCCATATAGTCACCCTGTCCTCACAATCACAAGCATTTCAGTCCATTGTATATTAATATGTACAACTGGCAGAAAACAGCTGATATCAAATATACCTACATGGGCAATACTAATGAATCATTCACCAAAAGAAAAAAAAATCACGAACATTAAATACAAATGGAAGGTAACATGTGAAGGGAGAGAGAAGTAAGTTCATGCAGATCTCCCTGTAAGTTTTCATTCCCTAGCAGACCTGTCAATCGTGAGGTGTTATTGCCAAGGCAGTTACACAGAACAGGGATGCACCTTAGGAGTTTGTTCTTTGGTTCACTTACAAGCTTGACCTGGTGATTCATTGAAAATGAAAATCTCAAATTTTGAGTTGGCAACAGAACACAGGGATCCCAACCTGAAAAAAGTAATTTCAGAGAGGTGCTCTTCTCATTCAAAAAAAACAGCTTAGGAATGGAAAGCTAGATTGCTATTGGCTATTTCAATTTGCAATAGCCAATAGCAAGCTGGCTATTGCACCCGCCCTCTGCTGCTGTCAATCAGCAGGAGGAAGACCTGATGGAGAACTTCAGGTCCACCTCTGCTGATTGACAGCAGCAGTGGGCGGGTGCACTAGCTAGTCTGTATTGGCTATTGCAAATTCAAATAGCCAATAGGAATCAAGCTATTAATTTATATGCTGTCTTTTTTTTTTTTTTTACTCTGCCGGCCTCCGCCGGCTCCCATATTAAA
>NW_017306331.1:1090709-1169694 GCF_000935625.1 Nanorana parkeri | reverse complement strand
TAATTTATATGCTTTCTTTTTTTTTTTTTTTTTACTCTGCCGGCCTCCGCCGGCTCCGATATCATAATAAAAATAAAAAAAACACACAGCAGGGAAAGGTTTACTCTGCTAGATAGAGCAGGGTAAACCTTTCCGGGAAGAAAATATTTGTCTATCTAATAGCTAATAGCAAGAGACTATCTAATAGCAAGAGACTCCCGGAGCGCACGGGAGAGTTGGCATGTCTGCCAGAACTGCAATAGATGGCAAATCTTCCAATGGGAACACTACTTCTGGTGACCCTGCTGACCTCCATAGATTTCCCTCACTTTGGAGGGATTTCCTCTCACTTCCTGATCTGGCTACCACAAAGGAAGTGAAGGAAAATCCCCCCAATGGGACACAGATGGCAAAAAAGCTGACAGGGGTTTTAACTCTCCCTTACTGTATCCAACTAAAAAAAAAGTTTTGGCTTCAGTACTGCTTTATCTCTGAATTCCAGGCAAGTGGCTATACACATATAGCATGTAAATACATACATGGGAACTGTTTTAATTCCACTACAGCAAGAACACTGCTCTAAGCACACCCTCAGCCTGCTGATTGGGCAGTAAAGGAGCAGCACCACACCTCTGCTCTCTTAAAGTAGCTGCATGTTCCTTATCAGCACATGTGCATTATAGGTTTCTAGTACTGTCCATCCCTCTTTCAGTTTGTGGGTGGTTATACAGGGGATTAGAGAAGGCTGATGTAGAGAAGGCTGATATTGACTTGATTTCAGGTATTACACTGGATGCATTTTTTAGTGGACCTTTACCCATATCTATAAATTAACAACAATAACGCCTGTAGAAATGTTTAGTAATAACAATCTACAAACATATACTTCTAGATAATTGCTTTGCATTCTTTGCATACCTTATTTCTCTTTTGTTCCCCAGTCTTCTGACAGTGGCCATGCTTACTAAGGGCACATTACTGGCTCTCCTTTTACTTCCTAGAATTCTGGCACATGTGACTAGGACATGTGACCATGCATATCGTCTCACGGGAGAAAAATGCCTTTCCCTGAGATCTTGTGAGATTACAGATGAGATTTCTCAGCAATGCTCTGCTGATGACAAGGCAATCCCAGTGTGCATTGCTTTGGCAAACTGAAGTAATTTTGCCTTTTCAAAGCAGGAAGTGAATGCTCTGCAAGTGTAAGTATTTCATAATCACAGCATTTTACACATTATTATTAATCATCACACATGCAGGGATGCATCTGTAGAATTTGATTTTTGAGTGTAAAGGTCCGCTTTAAAATACATGAGATTTATTTAAATGAATATATAATTGCATCAACTCCAGTGTCTCACCGGCTCTAAGTATAGAAAAGAGTTTATTTTACTCTTGCAGTTATTTGCGCAATTATCGCAGGGCCTACAAATTTAGTATCACCATCTTTTTATTCTACCAGGCCTGCGCTTTCAGAAAATATATGGTTTGGGGGGTCTTTTACAAACGCAGCAGTTGAAAATCAAACCAATAGGAAAAAATGTTCCGGAGGGCTTGGCAGCGAAAGGGTTAAAGCCCAATTTCAGGCTCAATTATCTTAGCGGAGTTCAGTAAGTTCAACATTGCCTTTGCTGTAAAGTCCCCCATAATCAGAACTGCCTCCATCTCCCTGCACAGGGGCATCCCCAGCTTTTTGCTGCCTGAGGTTGGGGGTGGGCTGGTGCTGCATCCCGCAAAGGTCCTGGCAACCAGTGACATCATTGGTTGCCAGGAGCACTGCGGGATGCGGGCACGAGTGTCCCAGGCTGCTAAGAGCTGTGGGGAGAGATGTGTATGACTCTTACACATCTCCACGTCTGGCTCTTAGCAACCCTTGATGCTCTGGCCGGAAAGGGAGCGGCAGGCACACTGCAAACATTGTGCAGCAGAGTGGCCATGTGCTCTGCCTGCCGCCCCCCACAAGATGGCCTTGTCCATGCAAATCATTAGCTATACCTGCGGGTGGTAGTCAAGCTCCTGCTGAACTTCTGTACCAGCTTCAGCTGTAGCGCTGCAGAACTCAGCACTGCAGTTTGATCTCTGCCAATCACAAAATGGACTTTGGGGCTGTTTGCTTTGTGGTTGGCTGGGAGGAAATATGCAACCACAGCACTGAGTTCTATGAGACTTACAGCACTACAGCTGGAGGGGGCACAGAAGTGCAGCAAGAGCTGGACAACTACCAGCAGGTATACAGTAGCTGATGGTTTGCAAGGAGATGATGGGTGTTCTGAATTTGGCAGGAGGCCTTACAGCAAAAGCAATGTTGAACTTACTGAAATCCAGTAAGATTACTGTGCCAGACTCCAGAGTAAGGGTTCTAAGAGATTTACTTATTTCCAGTGATGCAAACAGCAACAGACCCATAGTAGCCATGTAGAATTCATAAACTGATTACAG
Organism: Nanorana parkeri; assembly: GCF_000935625.1. Lineage (NCBI taxonomy): Eukaryota > Metazoa > Chordata > Amphibia > Anura > Dicroglossidae > Nanorana > Nanorana parkeri. Next base: position 1,167,276 of record NW_017306331.1, on the reverse strand, counting down.
TAAACTACAATTGAATTGGTTGCAACTCAAAGTGCTTTATTATAGGGTAACTGTACTGACAAAACATGTAGGCTGCCCTTGTTGCATTTTCTTTTTTTCTAAGTCCCATTCACACTAGTGCAGTAATTGTATGGTTCTGTGCAATTAATGCACGCTACCATGCAACACAGTGACAATGCATTAAAGTGCAGGAGGTATGTTACCTTGCCATTCATCTGAATGGCACCCCAAAACGCACCTCTGGTAGCAATTGGTTGTGCCGCAATGCACAGTATCGCAATACCGTGTGTTGCGGTGCAGCTAAAAAAGTAGTGCATGCACTTTTTCTAGCCGCACTGCAATGCACAGTATTGAAGTACCTCGCATTGCGGCACAGTTGAGCACTTTATGGACAGAGGTGCACTTGGGGTGCCATTCAAATAAATGGCAACACAACACAGCGCCTGCACTGTAACACACAGTAGATGCGTTGTGCTCTAGAGTGCATTAAAATGCATGGAACTGTGCAATAACTGCACTGTGCTGGTGTGAATGGGACCTTAAAATGTTGACTGGCTGTTATGCTGATACCATGGCTTCAATACCTTCCTAATCACTTACCCAGAATGAGTATGGGGATAAGGAGTTTTAACTTTACTCTTAATTTACTTGCTGCATGCTTGTCCCAGGACAGAGACTATGCAAGAATCAAAAGACAGCCCGGCAACTAGCATTTTCAGAAGAAGAGGCCAGCCTTGGCTTGGCTCGGCACAGGTTCCCTTTAATCGGCCATGTAACTTCCATCGCTGGGTCAATGAAAGTCTGCACTGTTTTTCTTGAGCTCTCCTGCCCTCTAGTGGGACAAAACAGTTCTACATTTATAAGGTGGATTTTCTTTTGGTGTATTTGGTTGCATTTAACGCAGGTTTCTGTGCGCCAAATAATTCCGTTTGAGAGGGTTGACAAAAAAGATACGACTAGTGCGGCAATTGTAAAAAAACAAAAACCCCAAGTGTGTCTTTTGCACAAAATCTGCACCAAATGAATAACTGTTCAGAACAATTAGTTACAGTGCTCATTTCCCTTTATAGGAAGTACAATATTTTGTGGTTTGCAATTGGATTGGCAGCCTCACCTGTAATCTACTTCACATACCTGAGCACAGAACATTATATGACCTTTCTATTTGAATTCTTGCAAATGATGAGTGATTTAAGAGTGTAAAGCACAGCTATATACACATTAGGTGACATGGACAGGAATCTACAGTAGTTTTTTTAAATTTATTTTTAAGAATTTTAATGAATCATAATAAAAGATATGTTTTATAAAAATATTCTATCTGATGTTATATATACAAGGTACCTTAGATGTACCAAGTAGGCTCCTTTTTATAGGCTATAATTACTGTGTGTGTCTTCCTGTTCCAGTGACAACTGCTCTCCATATTTTGTTTTTCATTGTTACAAGGACAGGAAGTGAGGTGAAATCTACCCAACAGTGTCAGGGACAGCAATAAAAACTTGTTAGAAGTATGTACTTTTTTCCAAGTCTGTCCGAAACTGAAAAACAAAAATTGTGGCTGGATTTGGGCTACTGCTGCAAGCTTTACAGATAAAATATTGAGAGGCACTTTTCTGTTTTCAAGTAACAGTCATAATAAAAAAATCTAAAATTATATGCATAGAATTAAGGAGCATGATATTTATTTTTTCATTTGCACAATACAAATTTTAAAATAACATGTGTAATTTTGCATTCTTTGTAGCTTTATTTATATATACAATAGTATGCAACCTAGTTAACACATAATGCCTAAAGGTAAAGTCAGGCATTAATTGAAAAAAATAAAAATAAAGCCAGCCTTTAAATTAAAGTTTTGGAATGTATCAATGAGGCCAGTGAACTGCCCAGGCTGATGATGACACATCCCTAGGGGGTGGACCTATGACACCCTGGGTTCACAGGAAGTGAGTTGAATGGCACAGTGCATTGTTCAACCAGAAAGAGGACCAGCACCGGCTTAGGGAGAAGGGAGTCTTAGGGGGACAACGCTGGGCAGAAGGTGAGTATTGCAGTGAAATCTGTATCTGGGCTATTTATATAAATAAAAAATGTTTTAAACTCGAGCTGGGCTTAAATGGGATGCCCAAAAAGTGTTCACGCACAGAGGCCCTTTGGTGACAATGTCCACCACTGTGTACCATGCTACAAGGGTATCATATAATTATAACCTGATTTAAGACATACCTGTGACGGACCTAGGGCTGCAGAGATTCATTGCCCGGAGAACTTTGTGTGCTGTGTGTGTTTTACAGTTTACTATTTTATCTGGGGAGAGCACTCAGGGAACAGGCTGAAGACGGACATATCCAGTTGGGTTATCAGGGAGTCCCTCACAATACCTTTAACAAGTTAAATGATAATTCAGATGATGTTATCATCCTAAGGTTTTTTACCTAGATTAAATGCATTCTGTTTTTAATGGGTTGTGAGTTTCATTCACTACTGAATGAAACTCACTTATTTCAGAGCCTGCAACCACTTCCTCACCTACTAAGACATATGAGACAGGTATGAGACCAAGAAATAGAAACTGCATCTGCCCAAAAACCACAAATGGGTAAGCAACCCACATCAAACCTTTACTATTCTATAATGAAACCTATGAAGTTGGGATGAGCGAATCTGCCAGGTTGTGATTTGTTGGGGGGGGGGTCATTTTTTTCTGCCTGAAACCTGAGCCCCATTGAATGACTATAGGGATGAATCCTTATACTAAATTCTGGCCGTTTTCAAAACTAATAGGAAGCTGTTGTCAAAAAGAGCATGGGGAGCTTGGAACTGCCACAAGGGACATTTGGCAAAGCCAAAAGAAATGTTTGGCTTTGTTGAGTGAAAAGCACTCACCTCATAGTTCTCCTTTAAGAAACACTGTAAAGTGGTAAGAAGTTCCTTTTAATGCGACTTCAAGGGTGGTATGGAAAAAACACCAATCCTTTAAATTACATGGAGGATGCCTTTTGGCTGCATGTGGTGTTATGGAACGATTTCTGGCATCATGCAATTACGATTTCTGGCATCATATATTTTGGATGTGTAGTTGATTTTTTAACTTTTACATTTAGGTTGGCTTGAATACAGAAACAGCACCCCAAGCTCTTTATTTTCAACATTTTAAGGTAGTTTTGGCTGTGACACATGATTTTTTTTATCCAGCAGTAATAGGCCTGTACTGACTGGTGGAAGTAGCAGCCAAAAAAAAGCTAAAAGCTATAGGAAAGTTTACTATTAAAAAAGAAATAAAGCTTAACCCCTAACGTCATGCACAATGGCCAGTGACACAATAGTTCAATAGTATAGTCTGTGAGTTTTGTGTTTCACAAAGTCAATAGTCACAAATATTGTTCAGTGGCTGGACAGTATGTAAGCAGCTTGGTTGGGCCGCAATATAAGAGGGAGAGATGACAAATTTAATCTTGAAATATAAATTAGAGCATATTATTTGAGAGACAATAGCCACAAATATTGCACAGTGGCTGGAAAGTGCAGCTTTAGATGGCAGCGGGGAAAAGCTGCTATCTGGTACTGCAAAAAAAATCTACATTTTAACCACCCCCCAAGTCCGGCGGTCTGAGTCCCACTTGGTCCAACCTCCTTGTACTGCAGCCCCTCGCCTATATTATCTAGTTGAAATTTCCTGGCCTGGGTTGCCCCCGAGTGGCAGATTTCCATCTGCATTTTCTGTTTTTTCATATTTACTTAGGTTGTTTTATTTTTATTTTTTATTTTATAAATTTTTATTGAATAAATAATTTTTCATTACAATTTAGGAACAAAAGAATACAAACAACTCAGCAGTCTTGCGTTACAAACATAGTCACCTGACATTACATATTTAAGCAATTGCTTTTAAAGGATTAAGACAGGAAAAGAGGGTGAATGAAGAGCAAATCAGATCATCCCAGGTAAGATGGTTTCTTGGATATTAAGGGATCCCATATGCATTATAGTATTTATATGTTCACACTCTTCATTCTAAAAAAATCTACTTAAGTCTTATTTCCCCTTCCCAAAGGATAGGAGGGCTGTCAGTGAGACTTAAAAAAAAAAATAGACCATGGTAATGACATGAGCTAGCAGTCGTGTAGAAAGCCAAAGATTTTCGAAGGGGGTGAGAGGGCGAGCAAAGTCACCTTTATGACTATAGGCTGATCTGAATTGATAGTAAGCCCATAGTAGTAATTTCTAAAGCTGAACCGTTGCATTAAGGTCAGTAAGATCCCTAAAGATTCACTCCTTGAAGAAGGACCTAGCAGTAAATTCAGGGTCTTGCCACCAGTCAAGCAAGAATAATTTTAACAGTCCATGGGGAAGTCCAGATTCGATCTTCAGAGTTTCAGAGGTCCCTTCAGGCTAGAGATCCCATGTTTCATGCAGATGTTATAAAAGACTTTCAGGGTTCCCCCTACTGTAGGGTGGGCAGCAATGGCAGAGGTCAGGGAGGCCTTCCCCATCCATGACATAGAATCAAGTGGAATTGCCAAGGAGAGCTGCTCTACACATACCCAATCTTTTCTCAGTGTGTTAACATTACAAACTATGTCTTGCCAGGTGACAGGCCCAGAAGTTCTTTATGTTGTTTTTTTTGTAATTGTTTTTTATTTTTATATGTATTTTTTTTTTATTAATTAATTCAATGTATTTTTTACTGTAGTTTTAGGTATTGAGGTCATGGTTAGTTTGCACACAGCAGAGGCCAAGCACATCTCCAAATCCTCTGCTTTACTATCGTAATCTATCTCCCCCTAGGCACTTAGCAGCTCGTTGTATAAATGTTTTTATATTTATTTATTTCATTATAGTCAGGGCACTGGAGGCATAGCTGCAGGGAGAAACCCGACAGCCACAGGCTTTTGTAGATTCAATACTGGATGACAGCACACCAGTAAATCTGTGCGGTTTATTAACTTTTAAAACATGGCACAACAGGAAACGAGAACCAGTGGGCAGATGGGTGTCAATATAAAAAAGTTATAATAATTTGATTCATTACAAACTATATAGAAAACCTGTCTCAAGTAATTCCCTCTTGAATGCAGATTCAGGACACTCTAGGCATACTATCAAGGACATCTCAATGGACAATTCAATACAATGAGATTGTATCTTATTTGTATTAATGAGCATACATTTGAAAAAGAAGGTAAGGTGATATAAAAGATTTCTTGCTAGGGAATATTGCAGACCTGTGCTGGATAAAGCATACAGCATTGTACATTTGGAAGAAAGGAAGGAATTGTTAAAAGATATGTGTAAATTGGATCAAATAGGAGGCGTTGTGTTCTCTACAGAATATCATCCGGAATTCAGAAAAATATGGAAGATTGCAGAGAGATATCTCCTGGTTGTGTACAATGATAACATTTATTGTAGTAATTTAAAGAAATGGAGAAAAGTGATGTCTAGAAAGGTTCCTACCTAATAGGGAATTGGGAACAGAGAAGATGAAACACTTTAGAAGAGACGGCAATGTCTTTTTCAGCTATGCTGGAGGGAGGTTTATTGAATTTTTGTTATGAACCTCGCATCATTTAAACAATGGGATGTTTTGTATTTTTATTAATAAGTATTATGAACGTCCCTCTTGCATACTGATATTAACTCTAGGAATGGTTAGCATTGTATTGTTATGGTTGTATTTCATAGGGTTTAATCTAATTTGCCTTTATCTGTAGAGATCCTGTTTTATTTCATTCTATGTAACTGATATATTGTTAGTCATTATGTATTTTGGTTAGTTTGAGGAGACCTATATGAGATACATTGTTATTATACTGTAAGTAGTTATTATATGGGTTTATCAGTATGTTGTATTAGATTGTGTTCCTTGATGGTTGACAGCCTAGTCAAAGTTACTCCCTCTGTGCAGGGAGGAGCATGATGGAGGTAAAAAGTAGCTTAGGCCTCAAGGAATCACTCTATGATTAGGTGCCTGTGTGAGGTCTTGTTTCCATGTTGTATCTCGGCGTGCCACCCGGTCCCCAGAGGCCAAGTGTGATGCGTCCTGCAATGGCATATCTCTCACCACCAGGGCAATCCCTATAATGAGGCAGCCAGGTGGCATCTCATTGGGTCATGTGTGTGTGTCTGTGTGAGGGAGGTGTGGACATCAGGTGTGCTTGCTGCTCCCCTTTCCAGCCAGAGTGTCCTAGGTTGCAAAGAGCTCTTAGCAACTTGGAACGCTTTGGCCAGCATCCCGTACAGCTCTCTGACATCACTGGTTGCCAAAAGCTTATTCTTCCTTCTTCTCCTCCTCCTCCCAGATGCAGAGCCAGTTGTCTTGGAGTGCTGCTAAAGTGCCCATTACCTCCTTTTCTCCTAATGTCGCTACATCCCAGGAAACTGGCTATTAGGATTTGATGGAATTATATAATTACATGATAAATGACTTGCAGAATTTTCAGCATTCCTCCTTTCAGTTATTGATTAGCGGGATTAGAGGGAGAGGGAAATGAGGATCTGGCCACACAGCAGTCAGGGCACATCAGGCAGGAAGCAGCAAAAAGCAATAATGTTCCAGCAACTGGAGCTTATTGTAAAGTGGGCTCCAGAGATAAGAAGGGGGTGGATGATCAGGTGGAAGACCGTCTGTGGGTGTCACTGACTTGAGAGGAGGGAAGTTTCCGATGGGGAGGCAGAATAGCAGCGAGGGAGAATTCTGTCCAGGGATAAGGGCAGCTTACAGAGGACTGGAGGCATTGGCCCCCAGGTACAGGCCACCAAAGCTTAGAAAAACTGCTGTCTTTGCAGCTCCTCCCATTCCAGCTTGTGAAATCAGACTCCTTCCTAGTTTACGGCCTGTGCTACACCACAGAGGCAGGTACGTAGCTGCCATTATTTTTCACAGAAAACCATCCTTGCCTGCCACCAGCATGTGAAAGGTAATGTGTCTCTGTCGCTGCACCACTCTGTCAGCAACAGGGTACACATGACCATGGACACATGGTCCAGCAACCATGGGCAGGGACACTACGGTATATATCTTCCACGGCACACTGGGTCAATTTTCTGGTGGCTGGGAGGGATGCAGGACAGGGCACACTGCTGGAGCTGGGGGTACTGCCACCTGTCCGATGGTGACAGTGAGGTCACCGGTACCCCCCTTTCTCCACACTGGCCTCATCCTTCAACTCTTTGGAACCAGAAATCTCCCAGAGCATATCCAACATCCCAGGCTAAATGCTGCCATGCTGTGTTGCAGATTTCATGCCAGGGGCGCAGGAATTACACTGGACCCGAGCTACTGACAGTTCTCCAGGCCCAAGCTGAGAGGTGACTGACCCCTCACCATCTTCACCATGCAAGGTCACATGTGACAATCACACTGACATGCTGGTTGCCATTCCCCTGGGAACAATCCCACATGCACCTTTCTTTGCACAAATCCTCAACCTAGTGGTGCAGCGGTTCATCATTTAGTGCCCTGGCTTTCAGGAGGACCTTCTTTAGGCCGTAAGGGTGTGTGCCCACTTATACCTTGCCAGTGTTCATCTGCTAGAAATGCAGGGCCAACATCAGCTGCTTGCCAACTGCCTGTGACACCCTCATGCACTGGAACTCAACATCAACCATTGTGCACTGGCTGCTTCTCTCCAACACCTCATCTTCCCTTTACTCCTCTTTCCCTTCCTCCTTCATCTGCAATGGGTTAGAGTGCATTCTCCTAGGATTTTGAGTGCCCACCTGTTCCTGCATTATGATGTATCAAAAAATGTAAAAACCCACCCCCTAATTCTCCAAGATATACAGCATTCTGCTACCTTGATGACATTCGATAAGGTTTTACTTCTATTTTAACAGACCTTCCGGTGCCTACAAGCCCTACACTTATCTTTCCCTATGCACTTTATTAGCAGCACTTCCTATGCTTTCCCTTTCCCAGCTAAAGCACAATGTCTATATGGCTGCTGTGACTTCATCCTTTTATAGTGAGGTGGCTGGCTTATCCAAAAAAAAACCTTAATGGCCTTTCTAAGCCAAATGACTTAATTCAAAGGCCAGGCAGTGCACTATGGTTACTATGGCAAATCCACACATTGTTCTGCTGGGTCCTGTTCGGTCACTGTTCAGTTATTCCGACAGCTGCAGGCACTGGCTGTCAGAATACAATAGCTGGCAGGGGAGATTCCTCCATCCACGCCGTTTAGTGTGGATGGGTGAATCAAGCAGGTTTCTCTCATTCAGCCAACAGCTTAGACGTGCATGGCCAACTTTTATCACTGAGCATCGTGAGTGTTCTTTATCATCATCTCAGCTACACAACAGAATCATGAGTCAGGGATAAAAGATGCTGCAGATTATACTTTAATCACAAATCAAACAAGCTCAGGCAGTTCTCTGCCTTGCAATCTGTCTTTAAATGGCAAACCTACAGCAAATTTTAACACAAGATTTGTTTGGATATGGGGGCACAATCAGATTTTGCTCAGCCATCTGTGTCTGCAACAATGCCCCTAAACATGAAAATTTGGCTTGGTTGAACATTTCTGCTTAGTCTATGGAGAATGCAGGGGGGATGCACATGCAAGCAATACCAATGAATGCCAGACTGGCTAGCTCTTATCTCTAGTATACCTTTATACTTTAAAGGTATACTTTATACTATAAGAGATAAGTATCTCTTATACCTTTATACTTTGCAAGCTATTCAGTACTTTAATACAGTTGCTGCTTACGTGTTCTGTTCAGAATGAATACACTTTGTAAGTGTTGAATTATGAGATCAGAGTCTTCAGTCCCCAGCATTCTGCAAGCTGCTTATCCTTGGATGCATATCTCACGTCCATGCATAATTCATGCACCATTAAAAAAAAAAGGTTGCAGTAATGAACAGACCGCAGTAGAACCTGGCACAATGAAACATAGTCTTAATTAAGATGTTTCTAAATACAAGAGCAGATTCTGGGCTGGTAGGACATCTGAACATTTAATAATGCTCTGTTGGCAGCAACCTCCTCTATTACCCTCACGGTGGCATTGCAGCCCCATGCCAGATACTTAGGACTGGTGTTTCAGCTTGACTGACGAAATTACATATGACCGTTCTATTAAAGATGCAGTGCGTGCAAGGAGTTTTAAAGTGTACCTGTCATTTACACACAAAGCCAAACATTAAAGGCACACTAACCTTAACAATCTTCTTTGCCTTATTGTGCCCAGTGTTGCCCATGCGGTTCATGCAGAAAGTCTGGGTTCTTGACTATCTTATTTTGCTCAGTTCTTCTCTACATTTGCTATACCCTGAGATTATTGTGATATAGATTATAAAAACAATAATGGGCAAAAAATGTAATAAACTGCAGATTACCAGTTCTCAGATGTTCCTTAGATGTGGTGGCTGCGTTGTCCTGCGGGATCAAACAACAGAGTTGACTGTGAGGTTTGGATAGATTTTGAATCCAAACTCCAGGAAAAAATTATAGTTAACACAGTGCACTGAGTGTGCAAATGACCCAAAAAAAGCTGTGTGTTTCCTGCACATAACTACGGGCTTTCAGGCACTGAAGAGAAGAAGGAATGCAACTCGAGCAGTGCTCTGCTCTAATTACCCACTCCTCCACACTACTTGCCCATTCACAAAGTGCTTTGTATTTTTTTCAAAGAATACAGGGCATTATATGATTGGAGGATGACAGAAGGGGTGGGGATGTGACATCATCTCTCCTTCATCTATCAAAGAATGCCTTGTATTTTTTGAGAAACTTACAAGGCATTGTGTGAATGGGCAATAGTAAAGAGCGGCAGATGATGTAACTGGAGCACTTCACTGTTTGAGTTACAACCCATTCACAAGCTAAACAAAACCCCCAAAACCTGCTTTAGATACATATTAGAAATTGCACTTATTCTCTTTTGTTTATGGGATAACTGGAGAGGAAATCAATTCTGTGTTGTGTATAGTAATTACCACTATACTAATTTCAGTTCTAAAAAAACATATTTTTTCATTAATGTTAAATTAAATACTGATTTCAGTAAATACAATTGGGATTTAGATCTAGTGGACCTTTATGTGAAATAAGGTAACAGACAAAAAAAAAAAACAATTGTGTTCCCAAAGTAATGTACCTTTAAAATCCCTGGCAGCCATCATGCTATTCACATAGATAAATAATTCATCCTTCTAATGGGCAGGGACTCAGCATCCTAGGACTTTTCTAAAGCCAAAGCTTTGATTAGGGTTCATTATTTTTTCATTTCTTGAAAGCATTCCCTCATATGCATGAATAAGACATTTGTAAGGCTTTAGGCCTGTATATGTTCCCACACTGGTGAATAATAGCCTGAATGAAATGGGATCCATTAAGAATAACCAACATTGGACATACAGCCTCTTTGTGGCTGCACAGTGTTCATTAGGAACATATAGAAAAAGCCAAGAAGAGGGGCACTTTGGTTAGGGTGTAGGGACACTTTCTTCCTCTGATGATCATTCAGGCCCCCCTGGAGAAGAATCAGGGCCACATTAATAAAGCATTATTTCAATGGAAACTAGTCTGCATTGCGTAAATTACTGATATGTTACAATACCCAACAGTAGAATTTTTCTAAGAACATGCAGTTTTTATCATTACACCCTAGTTCACACTTCTGGAAGGTGACATCAAAGAAGTGCTGAAGGGTGTGCTTGTTGTGCGCTTGTTGTGCGCTGTAGTAGGGAGCCCATTCAGTTGAATAGGCTGCCTACTGCATCTAAAACACAATGAAAAAAAAAACAAACACATTGCATGGTAATAGGTTACCATGCGAAGGGGTGTGATGGCTAGGTGTGTTGGGGTACCATTAAGATATTATGGCATAGCAGCACCCCTAACATTGTAACATGCAATGCTGCACGCTACCAAATCCCATACATGTAAATCAGGGGTGTAACTAAAAATCATGGGCCACATAGCAAAATTTTGTTCTGATGACAACTTAAAAGTTTGGATTTACCTTCACTGTCTTTTACGGTGATCATTACAATTAGACAGGGCGAATCCTCCTAATGGAGACAAACCCCGCAATAAAACCTGACAGGGTTTCTATTCCCCTTCTACTGTATCCAAATCTAAAAAAAAATGTTGCTTTTAGTTATACTTTAAAAAGCAGTTCTTGAGCTACACTGAAGGGAACTACCTGGGCTGTGAAGATGACATCAGTCTGCTGCAGACAGGATAAAGCATTTCCTTAGTCTTCTCTCCTCTGTGATCAGACTGCAACATTGTAACTTTGTAGATGAGAGGTTGCAAAATAGTCAGACCTGTGTCAGACATTTTGAATACATCCAAAAACTGCACAGGCACCAGGATTTTCATGATTGTGTCATCTCAAGCCAGGAAGTAGATACTGACCCTGGATGATGTCTAAACAAAGATGTCTCTCTCCTTCTAGAGAGAAAAGCAGGTGAAGGCATTATCAGGAGGAACACTGAGATCTCTGTGAGAGGTAATACAAATGTGGAAGTGTTACATTTAAACATTATACAATTTAAGAGCTCCACATGAGATACATACTCTCAGCATACCAAAACACCTTAGCCTAGCAGATTGTTGAGGTGTGGGCTGTGTCTTTGATATGTGTGTGTATTTATGTTTATGTATGCAGTGTAGAGGTTTTCAGCTGATAAGGGGAAGACTAGGAGAGTTTGCCAGCAAAATGTAAAGCCTAGGTTCATCATTTCAATAATACATTAGGCAGTCAAGGGGCTCTGCCGTGTAGCTTTGAAACATTGTGTTTAGCTTAAAAGTAATGCCTACAGACCATTAGCAGCAACCCTGAAACCTGCCTGAAAAACTCCTATTGTAAGAGACTAGTCCCATCTTGGCTAGGATCTGGGACAGTATGTAAGCACCTTGGTTAGGTCACAATTTGAGAGGGAATGACAAGCCAGGTTATATCTAGAAATATAAATTTCAGGAGAGTGTATTATTTGAGAGACAATAGCCACTAATATTGTTCAGTGGCTTGACAGAATGTAAACAGCTTGCTTAGGCCGCAGTATAAGAGGAAGAAATTAGGCTTGTTTTATCCTGAAATAAATAATAGCTACAACTACAAATATTCTTGAGTGCCTGGGCACCAGAATAGGCTGCAAACGTCAAGGAGCACTGAGGAATTTTCCTGCAGCAAAAATGAGAAATTTGGCAGCTGAGGAAACCTTTGCAGTGCTGGAGCACTGGAATGCAGCTCCGTACAGCTATTCCACCACTGACTTGCTTTCAGAAGGTGGGCCCTCGATTGTCAGCGGGCCAGTGACGGGTGAGGGAGATCGCGCCGAGGAGAGCAGCGGCGTGCGCGGCTTCAGCGTACGGTGGGCGTGGCTTACGCGGCCTGTGCCGTGGGCATGGGGGCCACAACGGGAGCAGCGTGTGACGTGTGGCTCAGGCCGCATGTGGAGCCCCGAACAGGCAAATCAATCGATAGCCGACGAATCGACGATTGAAAACGTTGCCAACGTTTTCAATCGTTGATTTTAATCGACTAAATCGATTAACTGTTGCAGCTCTAGAATAGGCCATGAACTTCGAGGCGCAATGCAAAATCTACCCTGGAGGCCAGGAGAGGTGGCAAGAGCTGATAAAGGTTACAGGTGGGGGCAAATAAAAAAGAATTTGGCTATAGCATCAGCACCAGGAGTTTTGTACTTATTGGTAATTCAAGACTGGTGCATTGAGGCTAGGTTCACACCTAGGTTCGCAGGTGTGAACCTAGCCTTAAAGAAAGTTAGCAGAACCTGCTTGCTTCCTACAACCGCTGTGTGCAGAACCTCTGCTTCTCACTTTAGGCCTGCCAGACATTTTTAATAACATGGATCTCCTAAAAATAATGGTAGCTATTGAAATAGAGGGAATACATATATAGTGCTTTGGTGCACACTACATTACCCCACAAGTATGTAGTAATGTGCTGCAAACAAAGGTCAGCTTTGCTTATGTCAACAACATAGGTTAGTTGATCCTGTTTCCTTGCCCTAAAAGGACCCCTTAAACTCACCTCTGTTGAACTACAACTCCTAATACAACTTCTTCATCCAGAGACAGCAGTATACCTCATCCTCACTTGCACTACCCCTTACCCCTGCACTAATGGCCACCTGCACTAACCATGACCTATCACTCACAAAATGGATGCTTAAAAGAATCACTATCACTCTGAGGGAGAAGAGCCGGACTGTCCATGGGTTATACATAGCCCATGGTGGAAATTGTAGCCCTCCAGTGTATAACATGCAGTGTATAGGATGCATTACATTGTCCTCCAGTGTATAACATGCAGTGTATGGGATGGATAGTCCTACAGTGTATAACATGCAGTGTATGGGATGGATAGTCCTACAGTGTATAACATGCAGTGTATGGGATACATTACATTGTCCTCCAGTGTATAACATGCAGTGTATGGAATGCATTGTCCTCCAGTGTATAACATGCAGCCTATGGGATGCGTTTTTCGGCACGGGAAAGGTTGAACGGGTAGTGGAAGTACATGAAAAAAACATGAACAAATTATATATTTACTAAGAATAACAGCAATATGCCCAATTATCCAGTGAAACTAAATGGCTCACAATTGCTAGTGTTTATTAAAGCTGAACTCCAGGCATACGCTATATAAAATACATATTCTCCAGGCAGATAAATTACCTGAATTTGACATGACATCAGTCTTTCCCAATCCCTTATACAGCAGCACTGAGACTGGAAGAGACAGGGGCAGGACTAGGAGCCAATAAGGTGTGCTGTACACGCCTGTTTCTTGTCAGCACATTTGTGTACAGCACACCTGATTGGCTCCCAGCACACTTGATTTGCTCCCTAGGAGGAGTGAGTAGAGAGATTACCTTGCCATTATCGCCTGCTGCTCCCTTATACAGACTATAACTGCAACAGACATAGGGGTCTATTCATGAAGCTGATTCGGCTGCCCTCGGCAGCTTCGTGAATAGACCCCATAGTGGTGTCATCCTAAAAGCTGTGCTTGTGAGAATGCTGTGTAAATCTCTTAGTAAGTAAAACAGCTTTCTTATATCTATCTGACCTGTGTAGCTGGTTGTCTGGATTTCAGAGTCATAGGGATAACTAAAATACAACATAAATGAGCTGCATTTATAAGTAGCCCCAAAGTGTCCCTGGAAACAATTTTGCAGTGTTGGGAGAATTTCCTTCTTGTACTCCTTCTTCCATTGCTTTGAGTCTGGAAGCTGCAGGGATGTGAAGTATCTTTACATGTACACACAGATGTAAAGTGAACTTGGGGCCAAGTCGCTGCACCATGGGCCTCTGGGTTGTACTTGCCCCCTGGGCTAAAAGTTGCCAGTCAGCCCCTGGTTCAGACTGTGGTTACAAGCAATAACCTCACATTCTCCAATCGTTATCATTCCGATAGCTGCACTAGCTGAGATTATGTGGAATTGAAACTGCAGCAGCTACTTCAGCAGAAAAAAAAAGCATGACAGGAAATTCTTGCTGCTTGTTCCTTTCATGAGCTTCTGCGAAATGGACTTCATAGTGTGAGGATACCTGGGTCTTTTTATTTTTCAGTATTACAAGATCAGGGCCAGGAAAATTGTATCTACTTGAAGGGCAACCCCAGGCAACAAGGAAAAGCAAACAGTAACTGGTAATGGGCGGCACAGTGGCATAGCGGTTAGCACTTCTGCCCTGCAGCCTTGAAGGTCACCTTTTCAAAGCCTGGTCAGGACACTATATGCAGTTCTCCCTGTGCTTGTGTGGGTTTCCTCCGGGTACTCTGCTTTCCTCCCACACTCCAAAGACATGATGGAAGGTGAATTGGCTCCTGTCTAAGGCCCCGTTCACACTGAGCGATTTATCGCACGGTAATTCCCGCAATATCGCGGCTATTTACCACGCGATATCGCTCTCCAATGCTTGGCAATGGGGCAAAGGGTCCTGCTGTCGCGGGTCGTGCGTCGCTACAGGAGGACCCTTTTTGGAGCGGATTTTGCCGCGATTCTAGCTTGCTCAATGCAAGCATTTGCGCGATATCGCGCAAAATGCAAATTGCACGACAAACACGCGATTTGCGAATCGCGCAGTGTGAATGGGGCCTAAAGCTGGCTATACACCTATAGATTATCTGCAGATTTTCTATGGTCAGATGGAAAAAGTGCAACAGATTCCTCCATCTGCGCTAAACTATGTGGATGAGGAATCTCCCACTGGGCCAAGCTTCAGTATCTTGCTAGTCGGCCCTGATGGCTCCCAAATTACCTGAATAATCTGATTGGATACAGGCATTGTTAAAAATAATGGAGCTGATTTGCACTGCAACCAATCAGCTTCTCTGTCTCATTTTCAAATCTTGCCTGAGCAAACTGAAGAGAGAAGCTGATTGGTTGCTATGGGCAACTGCTCCAGATTCTGTCTGCTCCAGTTTTGATAAATCTCCCCAGAATTCCCTGGAAACACCCTGGTCTTATGCCAAAATAAATGAACACCTGCCTCTCCTAGTGCTCCTTTACACATATGTGCAACTTTACTGCCTCTAACCCTATTGGGGAAAGTACGTTTCTTGTCCTACCCCTAATAATATGGTAAAGAGGCCTTTTGGACCCCTTAACTATTCACCAGACATGAATAGAATGTCAAAAAAGCTGATACAGAATACAAATATTACAAGTAAAAAATAAAAATCCTCCTTAATTAACCCATTTATGAAAATTGTTAAAGGTGACATTTTCTGTCTTCTCTTCTTCCAAAAAATCACATGAAGGATTAAAGGCTAGGAAACCAAACTCCCTACAGCAATTTGCACTGAGACTTCCAATCCGTCTGACTAAACCTAGGGGAGATTCTCAGTAACTAGAGATCCCAATTATAAAAGTATAAAAAAAGGCTTCTGCTATCGTAAAGGACTTTAAATCAGGGAGGGCAAAGACGGTACATAATCATGTATGTCTGGTTCTGGGACATCAGCTAATATGCATATTATCAATTCTTCCAACTTCAGAAACTGTAGAGAGATCTGAACATCTCTTATTAGAAACTGTAGAAAGGTTTCTGTTTAGACCGGGGTCTATAATCTGAAAAATCACTTACTGTAGATTTTTGGGAGTTTGCAGTTTAAGGATGTGGTCACACAATATACAGTCTACAGAGAAAAACTATTGCTGAGCTGGCATCTTTGTACCAAAGGGACATACTTATACACCATAGAAAAAGATGTTAACATTGATACACAAAACCCGCTCTACCAGGTCTGTATAAAGACACAAACAGCAATACAGACCGAGAGTCTAACCCAGACTCGAACCTTTCCCTACCCACCTAATAAAAGTGATTTTATTGATGTCTGTTGGAGAAATTCTGCTCTCTTCTTGTTCTGATGACCACACAGGAAGTGAAGGAGAAATCTCTTCAGGAGGGACAGCAATGAAAATATGAGCTAGGCACTGAAGTTCTGATTTAAACTTAAAGTGATATTAAAGTCAAAAGGTTATGACGCTATTTCAATTGCTGATTAAATCACTTACAATGTATGCTACTTCTTGATGTTTACAAGTTTTAGTGTCCTGCAGAATCAGCACTGGTCCTGATATCCTGTTTTAGGGAGACACCTTTCCCTTGCAGGGTCCTATGGAGTCACCCTTGTGTGTGCTAGCAAGCTGTGTGTGTCTCAACAAAGACACATACAGGGGTAATACATAGGGGTTCCAGTAAGGAGTGCAGCAGTTCCTCTCCAAGATTCCACAAAGACACAGGCACAACAGGGCAAGACATTCCTGGGGTAAGTAAAGTAATTCTCTTGTTTTAGATCATCCCCTAGAAAAAATGAGTTTTATTTTCTTCCAGCTTGGGGATAATGATGGAGCATTTTTAATTCCTTTATCTTTGCCTGGAGTTCTGCTAAAAATCCCATTGTTGATATTATTTGTGTATCACTCGGCTGTAGATACTCAAATCATCTGTGAATTGGTGCTGACACTGTCCTTCCTTCTGGAGGGTGGCTACTTGTGTTCCCCATGATGCCTGTGTGTGTTGTAAAGTAGTCACCCCTCAAAGCTCACTCCTGTGATGGACTACAATCTGACGTTTAGTTTACTAATTTGTATTGAGATTGTAGTCCATCATGGGAGTCAGCTTGGAGCTGTGCCTACATTACAACACACACAGGGACCACGGGGAACACAAGTAGCCACCCTCCAGAAGGAAGTACAGTGTCAGCACCAATTCAGAGATGATTTGAGGATCTACAGCCGAGTGATACACAAATAAGATACATTTTTATTAATAGTTAAGAAACATAAATGCATTTCTAAGGTTAAACTCCTGAGTTTAGTGTCACTTTAAACCATTCTCCTACTAGTGTGAAATGTTTTCCCCCCGTAGGACACCCCAGGTAACACCCAATGGAGTAATCACTGCAATGTCCTGCAGAGAGTGGTATCTGCTCTGCATTATAAATGATTATTGGTTACAGCGACCAGATTTTACTTTTTTTTTAACACATTGGTGCCTATTAGCAACAGCCCCAACGTTTCACCCTTATATTATGAAATGACTTGTACAAATGGTGGGCAGCTGATTTCAACAAACACTCAGGTAAGCTTGCACTGGCATTCAGAAATAACTTGCAGACTCCTTTCTGAATTCTGATTTGAACAAGTATATTCCTGAAGTGCTGACAGCATAATCTATCACTAGCCAAGCTTTTAGCAAAATATCGGTTATCTACTTAGATCCTGAGCATCCAGAATGAAAAATGCCGTCCTAGATGGCTGTCGAAGTGGTTCTTTCTGCTGTTCTTCACACAATAGGGGCTCTCCGACACCCGCATGGAAAAGCTGTGTTGGTTAGATCCGGCCATGCCAATATACTGTACATACAGTTCAGCTGTATATGGAGATTCTGCTGCGGCTGACAAATCATACAATTCTAAATCAAAATGCAGAATTGCTTGCATTAAAAAAAAAGCAAAAAAATTGACTAGAACTTTAATTTTTACTAGGTTATTATTCTTCATAAATATGATACCTGGGGACAAGAGACACAGTGTGAAGCTCAGCAGTAGATGGTATTAGCAAGGCTTTTGATGCCTCTTTCTGGTGCAATGCAGAAGCAAATCCGTCTCTTTTTGTTTGCCGGCTTAGATTCTATACTGACAGTGTTACTTTCTCTAATATAATCATTACTTGCCGTTAACTGTTTATTAGTTTAATAATCATATGTAACGGCATTACAAGGCACTATTAGAGTGTATCTAAACCCAAGAATAAACATTTTATATATTACAGTCTTTAATTGCAGTGGTTGCATTCAATGTTTTAGGCTGTTTTTCCCTCTTATTTTCACCGCAGCGTGCCAGTATCACACTTCCTGTTCTAGGGTGACAACTCTCACTCACTGTACAGTATCTACGGAGGAGCAGTGTTGTCACACTAGGACAGGAATTGTGTCTACAGACAGATCACCTACCCCTTTTCGTTCATAATAATTGTTATTAACGTTTTGAAAGTGCAAAGAGAATAGCATAATACGGAGGTAAAGAAAACAGTCATGGTAAAGCAATTTCAATCAAAGATGGGTTCAAGACTTTGACCTGTGGTGTCCCTAAACATTTTGCCACCTGAGGTGGGTGGGTAGTGGGGGGGTTCAGTGGTGCATAACATTGATGCCGCCTTTAGGGGGGGGGGGGGGCACGACAGGGACACAACAAGTGGCGTCGCTGGTTGCAAAGAGCTGGGCTGGATGCTGCCCACAGCATCCCAGGTTGCTAACAGCTGTTGAAAAGTAGCCACCGCTCCATGCTCGCTCCCATGATGGACTACAATCTTATGTTTAGTTTACTAATTTGTATTGCGATTGTAGTCCATCATGGGAGTGAGGCTTGGAGCGGTGGCTATTTTATAACACACACAGGGACCATGGAGAACAAAAGTAGCCGCCCTCCAGAAGGAAGGACAGTGTCAGCACCAATTCAGAGATAATTTGAGGATCTACAGCCGAGTGATACACAAATAAGATACCTTTTTGTTAATAGATAGAGTACATGAATGTATTTTTAAGATTTAACTCGAGTTTAGTGTCACTTCAAAGCCGACTCCCCCCTCAAAACAACACAAAAAACAACTTATGTTCGCCTTCCCTAGGAGTTCCAATATGTTTTTACCAAAATGGCTAAATTTTCCCCAAATTTCTTGATTTTTGCTGAAACATTGGAGAACTGAAAACTTTTAATTCTGTAAAGGGAACACACAAAATTGTACGTATACTCATCATAAATGTGATAGTGTTGTAGAAAGTTTAGAATGCAGAAATCCGATTTATTGTCCAATGTTTGAGGGCCCATTTACATTTTGAATTGCCTGCCAACACACCTCAGTGTGTCCCCTTATTTTTTGTAATGTGCTACCATGTGTTACAATGCAGTACAATGTGTTGTGGTGGCATTAAAAAAGGGCACTAAATTGCACCAATGCACAAAATGGGTGTTATGGTGCATTGCATAACATAATCCAGGGTTGGACATCTGTTTCTACCCCCACAGGTAGGCGCTGGATGCGCAGATACATGCGGACAGCTGCAGCTTCTGCCCGTCAGTCATCCACAGACTGAATCTACAAATTCTTGAAGCATGTTGGCATGTGTGAATGAGGCCTCAAGCTGGGTTAAGCCCCTATATTTGCTGCGGAGCCATTCATTGATAATGGCAACCTTACCAACACACCACAATGCGGGCTCCATCAGGTGTTGTTATGCGCTGTTACAAAAAATAAAAATGTGTTTTGTTGCATTAAGTAGCCCATTCAAAAGAACGGTTTACCTTGATGCACACAAATGTGCGGCATAAAGTTTGTAAATGAGCGTGCATTGACAGAAATGGTGTGAGCCCAGCCTAAGGGTTCTTGCACACAGGTGCTGGCCCCATACACCATAAATGCTGTTTTATTCCCGCCAGCAGAATAGGGTTGCCACCTGTCCAGGATTCACCCGGACAGTCCGGGTTTTTAATGCTGTGTCCAGGTTTCATGGCATCTGAAACCCGGACACTAGATATCAGGCAGACAGGGGCAACCGAAATTAAGATATGGGCTATTGGGCCCCCCACTAAAAATAGTCTCGACTGTGATATTTACACATAAATGTGTGACGCTATTTACATATGAATAAGCCACGACTCATATTCCCCAAAACATTTCTGTGCGTCGCTAGAGTGTTCGGGTTTCGCTGGAAGAAAAGGTGGCAACCCGCCAACAGAAGGCTCCAGGTACAGCATAAAAGTCAAAGGCTGTACGCTGTTGTACATGATGGGTATACACTGGCACTACATAAACCCGCAGATGCAAACAGACGTAAAACCAAGTTGGACTCAACCAGCCTGCATCTGACATTTTTAATCCATGCGCATGTGCAGGTTTATGTAGTGCCGGCATATACCCTCCAACAACAACGACATTGATCCATTGACTTTAATGTGAGGCTTTACTTTGCTCTCTGCCGGTGGGAAAACTACAGCATTTATGGTGTACGGGGGCTGTCACCCTAAGTCCTTGTTCACACCTAAATATGTGCGTTTTAGCCACCATTGTCATGCATCAACCCATTTAATCAATGGACTGCCACACATGCAACAATCACAGAAAAATAGCTCATGCAGCATTTTCAGCTGCAAGCGTTGTGTGTGTTTTCCTCATGCGTTTGTTTGTGATTGTCACGCACCCATGCCTGGGAAAAAATGCATGATTTACTGGCCCTGTCAGTAATTAATGGCACCGCAAGCGTGTTGCATGCTAAAATGGGAGCTTTGCCGTGCGTTGACACAACGCCAAGGTGTAAACAGGGAGAAAAGGTCTCAACACTACAGTGTGCCTGGATGCTGCCGACTTGTATTCACAAAATTCACACCAACACATGACGTTATCCGATCAATCAGCTGCCGCATGTCTATATGATATTATCTTAGATCGGAATGTCGATAAAGATGACAAAGTATTTATTGGTGTGTACAGTCTTCCCTAAAGCCGAAAATAACTTATTGGTGTCACATTAATAAATAATGTGTACAATTAGTATTTCAATGTATTATTCAACATACACCCACACAGCGGATTATTAAATAACAAAGACTTTGTGGCGGGTAGACTTGTTTAATAACAGGATGTGAATGGAGCAGAAGCCATAATGCTTCATCTTTGGCAGGCTGCTTGACCATTACCTAATGTAAATTTTGATTTTAAAGGTGAACTCCAACCTTACCTTCCTTAAGCTGGCCATATACCTATAGATTATCTGCAGGTTTTCTATGGCCAGATGGAAACAGTGCAACAGATTCCTATATCTACGCTAAACTGTGGGGATGGAGGGATCTCTTACTGGGCCAAGCTTCAGTATCTTGCTAGTCTGCCCCACTGGCTGTCAAAATACCTGAACAATCTGATTGGATGCAGGCATTGTTCAGGTATTTTGACACCCAATGGGCTACAAACAGCTTGGCTCAGAGGGAGATTCCGCCATCCACACTGTTTAGCCTAGATTGAGGAATCTGTTGCACTTTTTCCATCTGACCACAGAAAATCTGCAGATAATCTATAGATGTATGGCCAGCTTTAGTCTCCTCACCTGCACTGAAATTGCTTAAAGTGTATTTCCACTTTTGCAACCAAATTGGGATAACATCTGCTTTATATCTGCTACATGTTAACGTAGCTTAACGAACATATAAAAAATAAAAAATGCTGATTACATATTATATGTTCTATTCTGAAAGAAACGTTTTTCTCTAAACTCAATTTCCTTCTTGGATGCAATGGGGATGGGGTGTTCATGTTTACCATAATGGATTCTGTGCTGGATCTCACTATCAGTTATAAACTAGATTTTTAGACAGGGCCGGTGCTGCCACTAGGCAAACTGCTGCCTAGGGCGCAGCCTCGAACACCCCGCCCCCAGGGCCGGATTTACTCTCCTTTCCACCCCAAGGCCAGGTTCCACAATACACCCCCCCATTTGTTTATAATTATGTTCTTATTTTTTACTTTTTAATCACCTTTTTATTTTTTTATTTAATATTATTTTTAACATTTTTATTTAATTTTTTTTTCCACCTAAATTTATTGCTATCACACAGGAGATAAGCCCCTGTGTGATAGCAAGGTAGACGGCGAGGTATGAATCCACGTAGCTGGTCTTTCCTAGGGTGCAAGATAGTCTAGCAGTCTAGCACCAACCCTGTTTTTAGAATGCAAGCTCTCACGGTCAGGGTCCTCCTAACATCTTGTCTTGACTTGTACTGTAAATGTAATGTCTTACTTATATTGTAAAGCGCTGCGCAAACTGTTGGCGCTATAAAAATCCGGTATTATAATAATAATAATGTAATTTGAATATTTTCTATCCTAACAAACGGTTAAAGCTTTAGAAGCATTGTATGTTAATGAGAGGAGGCTCAGCCTGTCCCTGGTCTTTCTTAGGGGAGAGACAGAATTTCTTGCCACTTTGAAATTGATGGAAAAGCTTGCAAAGGCCTCCTACATAGAGACATCTAAAAGAAAAGAAATATATTTTAAAAAATGATATATGCTGTGTGAATAGGAACACATAAAAACATATAGAGGTTTTAAAAACAAAAAGAATTTAAAAGCAAAAGTGGAAATGCACTTTGGGGTTCTTTTATAAAAGTTTTGGCCGGCGTATAGCTGGGCAGATGCCACTCGCATGGCACTAGTGCCCCTGGATGCTGCTGATGAGTACAGTAATGTCCTATACTCATCAGCCCCATCTACTGCAGTGCAATCGGCATCTGGCCAGCAATACGCCGGACGGAACTTTTATAAATGAACCACTTTACGTTAAGTATGCATGGTTTAGTTTGAAATACCTGTGTTTTTGGAAAGTTTCTTCGATCATCCAATAGTTAATGGGGTCAATCTGAGGATTTATTTAGACCATAGTGACAAAGAATAATTGAAGGAGCAGGACGTAAACTTTTTCTTCAACTAACAAAATTCTAACAGGGAATGAGCTTTTCATTCGGGAAACTCCATTCATTGCAAAATCCAATGTTAAAATCAAACAACATTTTGAATAACATTCACCAAGTCTCTGGGGGCATTATCCAATGTTCTTTACAAATGAAAAGTCCCGCGCTACAAATGCCAGAGATCAATAACTACATATAAGAGATTTTCTCAGTGTACAATCTGTACAATAACCAGTGGATTCCATAAAAATCTCTTATATGCACATTTATTGATCTCTGGCATTTGAATTGTAGCCCGGCACTCTTCATTTGTAAAGCTTTGAGGTTAAGGATGTATCTAGGATCACCAGTGCTTGCTTGCTAAAAAAAAATACGCTTGTTGGCTTGAGATTTTCGAGTGTGAATTTTATTATGGAATGTTCTGATGAGATTTTTCTTTTGTATGACAATCTACCCGTGTATGGCAGCTTTACTGTGATTTGCACAACAAACACTGTGGCGCAGTCTGCTGTATTTCTGATCTGCAGTTGGAAAATGAACCTGCAGTTTATTTGGTTGGTGAGGGCACTATGGCAACTCCTCTTTTGTTTCATTGCCTATACCAGGAACAGGCAAACTACGGCTCTCCAGCTGTTGCGGAACTACAGGTCCCATGAGGCATTGCAAGACTCTGGCAGCCACAGGCATGACTCCTAGAGGCAGAGGGATTATGGGATTTGTAGTTCACCTCCGGCCTATACAGTGCTGTTTTTTGGCTAGTTTTAGAGGATCTCTGCATCAGGGCACACTGGCTAGAACTATCACCAAGGCAACGGAGTCATTTTTATATATTTTTTGATATGAGTACCTATCTGAAAATGATTTATTTAAGACATATTTCAGATAGCTATTTGTGCTGGTAAGATGATCACGGGTTATATTGCGCATTTTACACTGTGCAACACAAGCAAGAAAAAGAAAGACAGCCTGCAGACAGGTAGAATGATGGCCGTGACAAGACAATCTCTGCACAAGCTGCCTCGTCATCAAGATAAGTGTTGTACACATAGTTCTGGGAGCCACGTGGAGTTCAGGTTATTAAAGCGGACTTTTCAGTAACTTTATAAGTCTGCAGGAATCAATGCCTGACGGGTCTCAATATACAGTAACTCAATGCATTTTCACAAATCTCTACCTTTTATCATTAAAAAGACATCTTTGAGATTCAGTCCCGGGACTTTGCCTAGGCTTAGATGATGTCATCAGTCTGCTGCAGGCAGGAAGACGCATTTCCTCAGTCTCCTCTCTTTCCCAGTGATCAGACTGCAACATTGCAACTTTGTAGCAAGTCACTTTGTAACAAGTACACTTTAAAGTTCTCTCCCACGGGTTCTTTTTCTTTCTTGTCTTTGTTTATTCTCCACGTTTAGAGTTCTTCTAGCAAAGCACAAGGTGAGAGGCAGCAGCAGTAGGGGACTGATCTGTTTTAAATATTTGTGAACACAGCCAACACTGCAAAGACACCAGGATATACACCATTATCTGTAAAGCCAGCATCTCCGAGCAGGAAGTAGATGCTGACCCTGGAAAGTGGCTAAACAAAGATGGTTCCAGCCTGCTGGAGAGAAAGCCAAAAGACATTGTCAGAGGGAGTACTGTGATCGCTGTGACTGGTAACAAATACTATCGTAAATACCAAAAAGAAATAAACGGGGCTTTGCAGGTGACTCATAAACAATGCAAGGAAATGCAGTTAGACATAATGTCACATGACTCATTCTTGTATAGTGAAATTCATATTTAATAACATCATTTCATGATTAGCAAAAAGTTGCATATAAAAGACATACCACACATCTAAAAGCAGGACCATTATACATATAAACAGCATGTCACCTCTAGGAATCCGTACAGATTGATATTGTGCAAAATAGCAATAATTAACACTCTTGATTTCATTGTAAATTCATAATAAATTAGATCAGTCAATATATAATTTTTAAGATCAGTCAACATATTGTTATATCATTTCATATTATTAAATATTCCAATCAAAAATCTGTACTTTTCCATTCTTGGACGCGTTTCGCCGTAGCTTTTTCAAGAAGTTTATAGAGGTGGCCTGTAGAATCCATATGAATATTATAGTGAGCACTCAAATAGTTGAAAATAGCAATTAGCCATACATACATTAACTGACATAGATCAATGAATGAGATAAATACATAAATACCATGTATAAGATTTCTGGGGACGAGCAGATTCGCATCTAGGGGAGTCGCTCCACTCCGCCAGGAGAAGAGAAGCAGGGATAACTCAGGGGATGTATGGAAGAGGAGGCATCTCTATCTGTCCTTATGCGACCTACAAGATTAAATTATAAACCAATGCTCTCCTATGTATAACTTCATGTGAATACAATGTATTGCATCTAGCATAGCAAAACCACCTGAATATAAGATACAATGAAACAGCTTCTCTGAGCCTTACTAAATCAATGAGTAAATGTATCCAAACTAAAGTTCGATACAATTGGCCTTCACAATAGATACTTCTATATCCATAACAGTATCCACACCAGTCAATGTATCTCATCCAAATACCATCTATGTCACTTCAATCCCTTCGTTAAAGTATAATTGAATTGTATATAAAAATTATCAAGGATCATCCTCATTAGTATCAATGTTTAAATTATACAGTTAATCCATTCAGAAAATCATCCTAAGAGAAAGTGACCAGATATATTAATAGATAAGAAACACTGAATATAGCCCATGACGTGATTAAGGTACCTTGTGAATTGTTCAAACTCCTCAAGTGTCCAGGACCAACCTCTACCATTCTCCAATGTCCCGAGTCTCCCTTACTCTCAGTTAGACATAATGTCACATGACTCATTCTTGTATAGTGAAATTCATATTTAATAACATCATTTCATGATTAGCAAAAAGTTGCATATAAAAGACATACCACACATCTAAAAGCAGGACCATTATACATATAAACAGCATGTCACCTCTAGGAATCCGTACAGATTGATATTGTGCAAAATAGCAATAATTAACACTCTTGATTTCATTGTAAATTCATAATAAATTAGATCAGTCAATATATAATTTTTAAGATCAGTCAACATATTGTTATATCATTTCATATTATTAAATATTCCAATCAAAAATCTGTACTTTTCCATTCTTGGACGCGTTTCGCCGTAGCTTTTTCAAGAAGTTTATAGAGGTGGCCTGTAGAATCCATATGAATATTATAGTGAGCACTCAAATAGTTGAAAATAGCAATTAGCCATACATACATTAACTGACATAGATCAATGAATGAGATAAATACATAAATACCATGTATAAGATTTCTGGGGACGAGCAGATTCGCATCTAGGGGAGTCGCTCCACTCCGCCAGGAGAAGAGAAGCAGGGATAACTCAGGGGATGTATGGAAGAGGAGGCATCTCTATCTGTCCTTATGCGACCTACAAGATTAAATTATAAACCAATGCTCTCCTATGTATAACTTCATGTGAATACAATGTATTGCATCTAGCATAGCAAAACCACCTGAATATAAGATACAATGAAACAGCTTCTCTGAGCCTTACTAAATCAATGAGTAAATGTATCCAAACTAAAGTTCGATACAATTGGCCTTCACAATAGATACTTCTATATCCATAACAGTATCCACACCAGTCAATGTATCTCATCCAAATACCATCTATGTCACTTCAATCCCTTCGTTAAAGTATAATTGAATTGTATATAAAAATTATCAAGGATCATCCTCATTAGTATCAATGTTTAAATTATACAGTTAATCCATTCAGAAAATCATCCTAAGAGAAAGTGACCAGATATATTAATAGATAAGAAAGACTGAATATAGCCCATGACGTGATTAAGGTACCTTGTGAATTGTTCAAACTCCTCAAGTGTCCAGGACCAACCTCTACCATTCTCCAATGTCCCGAGTCTCCCTTACTCTAGATGTTTCCCACCGCAGAGGATGATCCTTGAGAATTTTTATATACAATTCAATTGTACTTTAACGAAGTAGCATGTTCGGCTGACCTGAAGTGGAGAAGGAGTTCGACTCAGCCGATCCAACCTATGGATCGGCTGAGCCGAACCTCCGGCAGGCTACTCGCTGCTGTTCGGCCTATTCGGCCTATTCTCATAGATGACATTCGGCTCGGCTATTCTGCTCAGTACCTCTGTGGTACAGAGGCGAATAGAAAAACAGTTAAAAAAGGTTAAAAAAATAGAAAACTATTGGGCAGAGCTACTGAACCGAAGGAGTCCTGGGGCCAAAGCTAGCCGAAGGCTACGGCTAGATCCTTCGGCAGCTTTGTGAATAGACCCCTTAATGATTGCATTATTTTAAAAACCTAGTAAAACGGAAATGCATTGGGTAAAAAAAGCACTTGTTGGGCTGGCAATAATTATCTGCATATTAATTCTTTGGGGGTTCCATAATTGGGGGGTAGCAGGGTTGTATCCATTGCCTGGATACCTTGTACTGAAAGGTGTCCCTCTTTGTCATTTTAGAAAGTTGGGAGTTGTAATCTATGGTGGCTATGTCACTGTGAGAAAAGTAGTTTGGGCTTTTGTGATGAAGATGGATTGTATTACTGAGGAGTTGTTTGAATGTGAAGCATATAGATCATGCCCACTTTAGTGAACTCCTGGCGCTGTAGACCAGAAGCTGTGCTCCACTGCTGTATAGAGTATTTGCTGCTGTAAACAGATCTAACAGTGCAACTACTTCCTCCAGCACAAAGGATGTTAATTAAAGCACAAAATGTTCGGCGACATTTCCAGGTAGGTAGTGAAATTGTAAAACCACATAATGGTACCTAGGACATAATTCTATAGGTTACGCTATATAAATTTGTTTCTAAATTAATCTGGCAAACCTTGTTTGAGGGAGCAGCAATCCTGAGTAGAACCACTGGTTTCTCACAGTGTAGGGTCTGTGACAGACTACAGATTTACATAGGTTACTAACTATGCTCTGTAAAGCCCAAACACCAAACTTGAAGTGTGAGATGCAACAGCAACAATTGCACATTTATTCCTATGAGAAAAACTATAAGCTAAAACAATAGCTATATTTTTGCATTCAATTTTCCTCCTGACACCTGTGTGTTAGTGTGCAAGTGTGACTACAAACTCTAATTTGGATTCCAGTTCCTCTCTATGGAGCTTGTAGTTGCATCTGCACACTGGAGCAGAGCTGGTGGGAGAGACTTTTAAATCAAACACTGAAAGCAAACAGCAAAATCTGGGAAGTGTAGAGGAGAATTTTTCAGCATTTGAAGTCTGATTTTTTTATATACTACCTAAGGAGGATGGAAGACCACATGAAGAGGTTAATGCAAAAGTACATCTACTTTTAAAAAGTTCGGTCAAACTTAACTGGTGGTATTATTTCAGACAATAACTTCACTTTCACTGATGGTATCCAGCAGAAAACAGGCAAATTCAATTTGTACAGTATCAAGGTTTATAGAAGATTAGGATGTCTCTTGTAGTTCATACAATTTTATGATAATCAAATATTTCCAATATATTAGAATTAAATATTCTAAATATTCATATTAATTTACGTCAGTCAAGTCTAATATGGTCTTTTAGTACATTAGAAATTATACGTCTGCCATTTGCCCTTTTGTATCACAAATTGAATTTTTGCCAGTTTTTCACCAAAAACCCGCCTAGTGCACAGTACAGGCAGGGAATTCCATGGTCATAGGTAAGCCAAAAGAGCATTTCATGACTGTATGTTATGTATAATTTTTATCTAGTGCTTATGTCCATCAAAGTATAGTAGTACAGAAAAACATGTAATAGGACAGAAGCAAAAATGCAGCAATCAGATGTGAAGAAAATTGCAAAGGTAGTTTGTAAACACAGCAATTGGCCTTTCATTGCCAAACAGCTACAACATCTAGAAAATAAGACAACATATTCCATTGTTTCACTAGATATCTCTACAGATATACAGATATGAAAGCAAGTCACTACCTCATTCTTTTCATAAATCCCTTTTCATTTATAATGCGTATTTATAGTGCAGTGTTCTCCCTCAAAAAGTCAAATCTTACAGTTTACAAAAGATATGAGGATTGTATAAAGTGTACTTACAAAAATTGTTTATTTCAAAAAGTAATAGAAGAATCTGATAAGGTAAACTGTAACACTCCTATTATAGGAGTAGCACCTAAAATCACAATAGGACTACAGCTGACGAGCAGGTTCAGCAATATGTAAAGGAGACTTTGCATTTGCTTTTGCTTTCCCCTATATGTCTCTACAGGCATCTGCAAAAATGTATTTTGATTCACTTTTTTTGGCTAACATTTGCTGTGCTACAACTGGTTTAAGACATATGTAGGCATTATACATACGAGAATGAGGACTGGAGAAACACATGCATGTATGTATATAAGTATCATATAGCAAGAGAGAAAATGTTTTTTTAGGGACTGGGGGAGTTGGGTGTGTTTGAATAAATTCTTTACAGGAGGCAATCATATTTCTGTTGGCTTTTTACCCCAGGCTCTGGTTTTATTTCACTCACATACTGCTAGGGTTATTCACAAAAGGGTGAAGAGTTTGGAGAAGGCAGGAGAAGTGAACAATCTAGGACAACATAGCTAAACTGGAAAGTGAGATGAATTGGAGAATGTTTCCAAATCAGCTATTTTGGCCTAGATTGTTTACTTCTCCTGCCTTCTCCAAACTCTTCACCCTTTTGTGAATAACCCTGTGTGTGTCAGTCACATAACTTTCTGCTGCCTTTTCTACTTTACTGTCATACTACCTTTACAATTTCTCATTCAACTTAGACTAGTTTCTCTTATAGTACTGCTAGAAAAGGGAAGAAATAAAATAGATGAAATAGTTGTATTTAAAAAGAAAACACCTTTATAGCACCATAAGACAATCCTCGGGTATTATTCAAGACTCACCGGATTTACCTGTAGTCAATTATTGTTTTCTCACTATTCAAAATATAATTATAAATACCAAAAAGAAATAAACGGGGCTTTGTAGGTGACTCATAAACAATGCAAGGAAATGCAGTTAGACATAATGTCACATGACTCATTCTTGTATAGTAAAATTCATATTTAAAAACATCATTTCATGATTAGCAAAAAGTTGCATATAAAAGACATACCACACATCTAAAAGCAGGACCATTATACATATAAACAGCATGTCACCTCTAGGAATCCGTACAGATTGATATTGTGCAAAATAGCAATAATTAACACTCTTGATTTCATTGTAAATTCATAATAAATTAGATCAGTCAATATATAATTTTTAAGATCAGTCAACATATTGTTATATCATTTCATATTATTAAATATTCCAATCAAAAATCTGTACTTTTCCATTCTTGGACGCGTTTCGCCGTAGCTTTTTCAAGAAGTTTATAGAGGTGGCCTGTAGAATCCATATGAATATTATAGTGAGCACTCAAATAGTTGAAAATAGCAATTAGCCATACATACATTAACTGACATAGATCAATGAATGAGATAAATACATAAATACCATGTATAAGATTTCTGGGGACGAGCAGATTCGCATCTAGGGGAGTCGCTCCACTCCGCCAGGAGAAGAGAAGCAGGGATAACTCAGGGGATGTATGGAAGAGGAGGCATCTCTATCTGTCCTTATGCGACCTACAAGATTAAATTATAAACCAATGCTCTCCTATGTATAACTTCATGTGAATACAATGTATTGCATCTAGCATAGCAAAACCACCTGAATATAAGATACAATGAAACAGCTTCTCTGAGCCTTACTAAATCAATGAGTAAATGTATCCAAACTAAAGTTCGATACAATTGGCCTTCACAATAGATACTTCTATATCCATAACAGTATCCACACCAGTCAATGTATCTCATCCAAATACCATCTATGTCACTTCAATCCCTTCGTTAAAGTATAATTGAATTGTATATAAAAATTATCAAGGATCATCCTCATTAGTATCAATGTTTAAATTATACAGTTAATCCATTCAGAAAATCATCCTAAGAGAAAGTGACCAGATATATTAATAGATAAGAAACACTGAATATAGCCCATGACGTGATTAAGGTACCTTGTGAATTGTTCAAACTCCTCAAGTGTCCAGGACCAACCTCTACCATTCTCCAATGTCCCGAGTCTCCCTTACTCTAGATGTTTCCCACCGCAGAGGATGATCCTTGAGAATTTTTATATACAATTCAATTGTACTTTAACGAAGGGCTAATCGGGAAGCCAGGTGGTGAGTCTTTACATCCTGCCCGGCTTCCCGGCTAATCAGGAAACCAGGTGGCGAGTCATTACACGCCGCCTGGCTTTCTTAATGGGACTTACGGTATTGGCCAGTACCAAAAAAATAATATCGGTACTCGTACTTGATACCAGAAAAAACGTATTGGTCCATCCCTAATACCTATAAATCTTTACACTATCCTGCGCCAATCAGTATGCAGCTGCAAGCACTATGGTGATAGCTGCGGTGATACTTTTCAAACAACCACAGAAATATGTTTTAGTGAGGTCTGTTTTCCAATCAACACTGGATTGTCTGCCATTATTCAACGTCTGCATGTATTTCTTGGATTAATTGGATTGTAAATAAAAATTGTGTGGTCAGCTTATCATAATACTTCACAACTTTCTGAGACTGGATAGCTCTAGCAGAGGGACAGGGGTGGAGGGAAGAAGGGCAGAGGGGGTTTGGATCTAGAAGGACAGTGATGGAGGAAAGAAGGGCAGAGGGGTTCTGGATCTAGAAGGACAGTGGTGGAGGGAAGAAGGGCAGAGGGGGTTTGGATTTAGAAGGACAGTGGTGGAGGGAAGAAGGGCAGAGGGGGTTTGGATCTAGAAGGACAGTGGTGGAGGGAAGAAGGGCAGAGGGGGTTTGGATCTAGGACAGTGATGGAGGAAAGAAGGGAAGAGGGGTTTTGGATCTAAAAGGACAGTGGTGGAGGAAAGAAGGGCAGAGGGGGTTTGGATCTAGAAGGATAGTGGTGGAGGGAAGAAGGGCAGAGGGGGTTTGGATCTAGAAGGACAGTGACGGAGGAAAGAAGGGCAGAGGGGTTTTGGCTCTAGAAGGACAGTGGTGGAGGAAAGAAGGGCAGAGGGGGTTTGAATTTAGAAGGACAGTGGTGGAGGGAAGAAGGGCAGAGGGGGGTTGAATTTAGAAGGAGAGTGGTGGAGGGAAGAAGGGCAGAGGTGGGTTGAATTTCGAAGGACAGTGGTGGAGGGAAGAAGGGCAGAGGTGGGTTGAATTTAGAAGGACAGTGGTGGAGGGAAGAAGGGCAGAGGTGGTTTGAATTTAGAAGGACAGTGGTGGAGGGAAGAAGGTCAGAGGTGATTTGAATTTAGAAGGACAGTTGTGGAGGGAAGAAGGTCAGAGGTGGTTTGAATTTAGAAGGACAGTGGTGGAGGGAAGAAGGGCAGAGGGTTTTAACTTTATAAGGACAAATGTGGAGGAGAGAAGAGTAGAGGGGTTCGAATCTAGAAGAAGGACAGTTTAGAGAGAGCACGGCAGATTCTTTGAATCTGGCAGAGATACATTTATGGAGGAGCGAAGGATAAAGGGTTTGAATCTAGAAGAGGATCAAATGAGACAAAGCAAAGGGCCAAGGGGTTTGAATGCAGAAAGGACAATTTTGGAGGAGAGTAGGACAGAGGTATTTGAATCCCGGAGAGGAAAAGTTGTGGAGGAGAGAAAGACATAGAGATTTGAATCTATAAAGATAGTTGTGGAGAAAAGCAGTGTTGAGGGTTTGACTCTAGAAGGACAATTGTGGAGGACAGTAGAATAGAGGAGTTTAAATCTAGAAAGACAAATGGAAGAGAATAGGGCAGAGGGGTTTAAATTTAGAAAGACAGACAATTGTGGAGGAGAGAAGGGTAGAGGAGTTTGAATATAGAGGAAGGAAAGTTGTGAAGGAGAGAAGGGCAGAGGGTTTGACTCCAGAAGAAGGTCAACTGAGGAGAAGTGAAGGGCAAAAGTGTATGTGTGCAGAAGAGGGACAATTAAAGAAATCAGGGAAGAGTGGTTTGAATTCTAAAGGGACAGTTTTGGAGAAGGGCATAGTGGTTTGAATAGAAGGACAGTTGTGGATGAGAGAATTATGTAGGGTTTGAATCTAGATGTACAATTGTGGATGAGGGAATGATGGAGAGTTTGGATCTAGAAGGACAGTTGTGGATGAGGGAATGATGGAGGGTTTGGATCTGGAAGGACAGTTGTGGATGAGGGAATGATGGAGGGTTTGGATCTGGAAGGACAGTTGTGGATGAGGGAATGATGGAGGGTTTGGATCTGGAAGGACAGTTGTGGATGAGGGAATGATGGAGGGTTTGGATCTAGGAGAAGGACAATTGTGGATTAGGGAATGATGGAGGGTTTGGATCTAGAAGGACAGTTGTCAATGAGGGAGGGTTTGGATCTAGAAGAACAGTTGTGGATGAGGGAGGGTTTGGATCTAGAAGAACAGTTGTGGAGGAAAGAAAGGTAGAGGGGGTTGAACCCAGAGGAAGGACAGTTGTGCAGGAGAGAGGGGTTCAGTTCCAGAACAGGGACACTCTACTGAACACTGCTATAGAACCAAATTCTGCAGTTCTTTCCTGCACCTCTCTCCAGAAATCAGGGACAGCAGTCTGCTGCGATCCCAGCAGAGCTTGGTCAGACTTTGTTGCCGTGCAGCATGTAGTAGACAGGCAGGCTGAGAGGACAGCTTGGCAGCTCACAGCAAGCAGGCAGCCCACAGAAGGCAGGCAGCCCCGGCAGCAGTGACATGTGGCAGAGCTGAGCTTCCTCTCCTCCCGCAGGCAGCACTTTGGAGACGGTCCCTTAGGCGGCACCTTCACAGCCTGTGCTGTGTGTCTCCCTCCCAGCCGAGCGAGGCTGACACTGCAAAGCCGGAAAGTGCTGTGCCCTCCGAAGTTGGGGGAGGGGGGGGCACTTGGCTGCCACTTTTGGGAGAGGAGTGTCCGCCCGTCCTGCCTTTCTCCCCGGCCACACTCGCTAAGATGAGGATCCATGGCGAATGGCACCGGCAATAGCATGCTAAAATGCGTGGTGGTGGGCGACGGGGCGGTGGGCAAAACTTGCCTGCTCATGAGCTATGCCAACGACGCCTTCCCGGAGGAGTATGTGCCCACCGTGTTCGACCACTATGCAGGTAAGTCCACACTTTTACCTCCGTACAAAACAATGGGGGCACAGGGAGGGGAGGGGAGGCAAGGAGTTGGATTTTCATTTCAGAAGATGGAGCAATCCATGACATCATAAGTACTGCTGCAGATGCCAGAGACACACAGCTGTCAATCAACTCAGCAACACAGCTGGCCAAGAGGTTCTGCAGCAGCGGGGAGCAGGGTGACCTCTGCTGGACAGGGGCGGTCGGTGCCGCCAGGGACTTCACTACACTTTTCCCAGCGGGTGACCCAACTTGCTAAGGTCAGCGGAGCAACAGATGTGGGATGGAAGAGAGTGGTGTGCCCAAACCAAGACTAACCAATCAGAGTGAGCAATGATCTGATGGGGGGGGGGGTCACTGCCAGGAGGACCAGTGACTGGCATGTATCTGGACACATGTGCAGCACTAAGGTTGGCAATTATTAATTGATAAGTAGAGCTCCTGCACGAGGCGAGAGAGCAGCAGTGACTAGTCTTTATTACAGGAGGGGGTGGAGACAAGACCAGTCACCCTGCACGAGGAGAGAGAATAGCAGTGACTGGTCTTTATTACAGGAGGGGGTGGAGACAAGACTAGTCACCTGCACGAGGCGAGAGAGTAGCAGTCACCGGTCTTTATTACAGGAGGGGGTGGAGACAAGACCAGTCACCTGCACGAGGCGAGAGAGTAGCAGTGAATGGTCTTTATTACAGGAGGGGGTGGACACAAGACCAGTTACCCTGCATGAGGAGAGAGAGCAGCAGTGACTAGTCTTTATTACAGGAAGTCCCTGAACAGGCAATTTATAGGAGTTTTTTCATGCCAAATTCTGCACAGATCTGGAAGAAATCCACAAAGCACACCAAGATTCAAGAACGAATACACATGGCTCTTGTATTTAGACAATATTTTCTTATCCCTGACTTCATAAGGGTAATTAACCTTGCCAGAGAGAATCCGGAGCGCACAACTGCGTGTTTCTAGTTCTCAGACCCGATGTCTAACAATAACAAATCACTCTTAGAACTATTGACAATTTAACTGACACTGCTAAACGTGATTTAGCAAAGGTTAAGAGCGTTGGCAAGTGCCTGGGGTTGCCCGATCAGCAGTCCAGGCTTCCCAGACTTCGGGGCCATGAGGTGTCCCTGTGCCATGTAGCTTTTGCTGGCAGTCCTGGTCATGGTCCTACTGCTGCTCCGGTGCTGAGACGGTTTCCTAGCAATGGTCAGCTGACCCTACTTTCCCCGACATCCCTCTCCTGTACACAATGGTTGTGTTGTCTGCTCTCTGGCCCCTCCCTGTCCTTTCCTGGAAAGCGTTGGACTCATCCATAGAGATAACGATGATGCCACTTGTATTATGACTGTGAGATCAGCAAGTGGAGCTTCTTCCTCTCCGTGAGGAGGATTCCATACAATCGGGGAGTCAGCGTTGTGGGAAGTTAGATGGTGGTGCAAATGTCAGAAAAACCCACTGCGATCTTCTGCAATAGGGAAAATAAGTGGTGTCTGCGCTGCACCCAGCAACCAATCAGAAGTCAGCTTTCATGTGCAGGTAAAGAGCCATCCTGTGATCTTGTTGCTGGCAGTGAGGATGGCTCAGCAGGGACGCTCCTTCTCCTACGGCATTGCTCCCTTGCAGGGGAAAGCAGCATAGTATTGCTGTGTTAATGCTCTTGGCCTCACCATACATGTTACAATCTTTGTACAATCCATTATAGATATACCAACTGCTTGTCACTGCTTGTTTGGGTCTGGGGAGGAAAATAACAATGTTGTACTCACCCGATCCTCCAAGTCGCGGAATTTCCCTTTAAATTGTAATGTTGATATGAAAGTTATTTCTTATATTTTTTTCTTATATGACTGGTGAGCATTCAGTTGCTGAGAGTTCCCTTGTTTCAGATTCTGCCTCGAGTCTCCATCCCTGTGTAGCAATAGAAAACAAGACGCTTCATACTTTTCTTTACGCCGGGCGATCTGTTAAATTATGGCTCATATACCGTACTTCCGGGTATATTGGATATCGTGTCCCCCCCGCTGGGTGCTGTGGTTCTGCCCGCTAGCTGCATTGTCATTACAGGACACAATAGTTAGCGGGAGGAACCACTGAGCGCAGCGGGGAACACAATATCTGACAAACCAGGAAGTGTCCGATGATAGCGGCACCCCGAGCGAAAAGTCAACACACCGGCTGCCGGAAAGGAAAGTGTTGCTCTACATCTTTTAGGCCTCATTTACACTGGTGTACAATACGCTGCGTATGGAGCCGTATATTTGTGATGCGTAAAGATACGCAAACCGAAAATGGACCCGAGATGTGTCCGGGCTCCGTATTTCTGCGTATTTTGTGTGCGTACGCGCATATATGCATATGTGTGCGCGCGTATACGCAAGTACAGTACATTGAAATCTCTATTAAGAATTATGCATTCTGGGATTGCATGCAGTGCAAGCACATACGCGCATATACATGTATATGCGCAATATACAATTTTGCACTTGCATTGTGTGTGCATGAGGCCTTACTGGGAGCCGCTGACTTATTTTTTTAGATTGAAGACAACGAGGGGAAATGGTCCACACTGGAGCAGACAGAATCTGGAGTAGCTGTGCGTGGTAACCAATCAGCATCAACCTTCCATTCTCAAACCTTAACTGAACAAACTGAAGAGAGAAGCTGATTGGTTGCCATAGGCACTTGAACGCCTTATAAGATTTAACTCCTGAGTTTAGTGTCTGCAGTTAGGAAGTGGAAAGGGTTATTCATTCCCAATGCTCCCTCAGAAAACTACATGTCACTCACTGATAAGGCCCCATTCACACTAAGCGACATACCTTTTGGAGCGGATCCGCGTGGCCGGGATAGCGCGACAATCCAGCGATGGTAGCGTGACCTTCACCGTGGGGCTGCATTAAAAAAAAGAAAAATCGCGCAAAATCTGGCGAAAAAATGTTCCTATAGACTCGCGACCGCGACGGGCGACATGGAGCTGTACTTTAAGACAGCTCCATTGAAAATCATTGGCCAGCGACTTCTCGCGATATCGCGCGGCAAAAATGCGCGATATTGTGGTGGAAATCGCGCGGCAATCCGCTTAGTGTGGATGGGGCCTAACACATTTCCTCAGAAGTCCTGAACATTATCCAGTCGGAACCTGGAACCCTCCAGAGGAAACTACAACCTGCAGAAAAAGAAAAATGTGCAGCCTTATTGAAGACCCTTTAACACTGAATTCCAGGCAAAAATGGAGACCCACCACTGAAAATTCCTCTATATAAGTCTTTTAGTGATGAACGATGTGGCGATGGTTGTACAGGGACTGGCGTGTTGTCCCACATCAGCTTGTTGAGCAGATTGGGCCAAGTTTTAATTCTGGTCCATGTTCACCCCCCCCTTGGCTGCCCCTGTAAAAAAACTCATATTGGCCATTCATTTTCATATACCAGATGAAGCCAAATGCTATGCACTCTGGTCGAACAGCCAGTTAAAACCACTGCCTATTGGGGTAACGCACGTTGTCTGGGCAGTTGCGTGGCCACCAGTGTTGTCAAAGGGTTCATCCAAATTCTGCCTAAATGAACGTTCCTGTGATTAGTTAGCTGCAAGGATTGCTGGGACACGGCTCGGGAAACTGCAGGGACCTCTCAAGCTGGAGCTGTTTGCTTGGATTTAATAGAACCTCACAGCTTTTTAGGCCCCCGTTCACACTGAGCGTTTAATCGCGCTATTGCCGCCGCAAAATCGTGCATATTTCCCTGCGATATCACTCTATGTAGCTTGTCCAGTGCATTCCAATGGAGCTGTTCACAGCTCAATGTCGCCTGTAGCTCATCGCTGAAGCTTGTCGCTTGTACATTACCCTTTTTTCGGCGGATGTCGTGCGATTCGGACCCAATAGACTCAATGGTGTCGTGCGAAATTGCGCATTACCGGCGATATTGCGCCACTTCGCGCGGCAGAAGGATCACAAAATGCAAAATGTAAGGAAAGAATGATGCCACATCAAGATCCCTGTTGATTGGTTGCAGCCCAATGTAGCAGCGACGAAGTCCCGCCCAAAAGACGCACTATGCAGCTCGATAAAATGTGTACTGTCGTTCAATATCGCGCAATGTAGCTCAAAGCCGTTCAGCACGAAATCGCATGGAAAAACGTGCAATACCCATGTCGCTCAGTGTGAATGGGGCCTTAGTGTTTTAGTTGCTGTGCTGCATCAGGTGACCCAGACTGTGAGAAGATAATACCATTGTATTTAATTTCTACACATTTTTGTCATTGTCTGATTGACTGATTACAATTAAAGTCCGACAATTAAAAACAAAATGCACTGAAAACCTGACCGAGGTTCTAGGCCTTTACTTTTGAAAGTATGTTTATTGCCATCTTTGTCCCTGTCAGGGATATTTTTTACTTATTCCTGTTCTGGGATGGCACCAGCCCCTCAGAGTGGGAAGTGAGGGGAAATCTTCTGAACATAAACACAGATAGCAGTCAAAACCGGACAAAGGAGTAAATCTTTCACCCAAAAAAAAAAAAATACAGCATCATGTTGCCCATCCAGGGCAAAGTAATAATACCTCCTGATAGCCCACCCATATCTTTTGCCAGCAAGGTACACTTATCATTCCATGTTCCGTCACCACCTACCTGCTCGCTCTTTTGCCCTAGCTTCCCAGTACATGGAAATGACCCCCCCCATGTGGCAGTACTTGGCCCTGAGCACCAGGTTGACACCCAAGCTTACCCTGGGTGGCGCCCTGCAATGGGGAAGCACCTTGGGAGCTTGGATGGATGAATAAACATTGCACAGGGGGGTGGGTTATGAGGAGACGCTCTCGCTTATGTTGAGGCCCCACACATACCAGTACAGTAATGGGACTAAATAGTTATATGCAGGGGCTTGGCACAAACCAAGTTCACCCAAGCTTGTGCAAAACTTTCACTGACACCCCCCGCCTGGACTAATCAGTTGTGTGGGGGCATTCCCTGCCCTGCAGCTAAATGTTACAATAGGGCTGGGGACTGCCCCACCACAAATGATGGACTAGAAGGGGAGGGGTGTGTCGGTTACGGTTTTGCACGGCTTGGCCCAACTCGGTTAGTGCCAAGCCCCTGTATATCACTAGCCTTTCCAGCATTTAATAAACTTTGCTGGATCCTAGGGGTGCACAAACCTGCAGCAGACTCCAAAACCTTTCTGCCATACTCGAGTCTCAGTCTTTGTTGCTTTAAAAAGCTGAAAAATAAATGACCTCTGGAGTTATCTTCTGCTTATGCATTCTTCATTTTATACCCAGGTTATTGCGATATGTAATAAATCTGACAGATGTCCTAATGTATGCGGAAAAAATTAATCCCATCAGATGCTAATATTAGCCATTACCCAGAGAGGAATGACCTTCAGCCTTGAGCATGTATTATAGTTCTATTTGTAGAGCGTAGGGATGCCATCATGCTTGGGAAAAGTTGGTTTTCTTTCATTTTCTTTTTTTAGGCTTTTTTTTTCTTTAATAGTTTTTTTTGTTTATAATCACCTAACGAAATAATTAAACGTCACATCAGATGAGGCATGACCTACAGCCTTGCTATCCTGTCCTAGAGTAACAATGCTCACTTAACATATGCAATCTATGGAGGAACAGCATAGTTCCCCTCTATTATGTAAGGGAGATGTTCTGTAGGCCACAGAGGAGAACAGGACAGGGTTGATAACACTGCAGAGTACACAGGACAGCACACAATTTCTTGCAGGATCAGCGGGTATTTTTTTTGTACTCGTTAGCGGTATATCTAACAGACATGAGAAATTTGGAGAAGTTTATCGTTATGGTTTTATACACTTTAGGGAAGCAGTTTATACACTTTAGGGAAGCAACTGTTAAAGCTTCTCTAATTTTCATTCATCGTTGGACTAAGACAGCCTCGGGGGATGTATACTAACAAATATAAAGTTTTACGCTACTGTGGTCAGGTAGCTTGAAGGAATTGGTCATAAAAATGGTCACCGGTTGCTTTTTAGTATATTTCAAATTTGGCTTGTGCTTATCTGTGCACAACTGTCTGTTACCATATACTGTATATAGTGTCTTCAGTTAAGGGTTGTCATAGACCGGAGATGACCATTTCCCAATCTGGCTTGGTCTATTATATCCTATATATGGGTGGCTGCGGACATCGGTGGCTGTCTAGAGAAATAATCAATTCCCACATGTTGACAAAATCTATCCTTATTGATGTTTTTGCCTCCTGTGATCAGCTCAGCAGCTCTAGCTACACCCTCTTTCCAGCTCTTCCCCACTTCACTGCCATAAACCTAGCCAGGTGTGCAGGTTTAGGGACGGCTGTGTAAAGGTGCCCATACACTGTACGAGAATCGCGGGAAATCCCGCGATCGTACGAGAATCGTGCAGTGTGAATGAAGGCGTGCGACCGTTTCTACTGTACGGTCGCACGTCTTTTGTCTAAGGAGCATGCTAGAAACCAGACGAAAATCTTACGATTTTCGGCTGGTTTGAATGATGCTCGGGAGACAA
This sequence comes from Nanorana parkeri, assembly GCF_000935625.1. Lineage (NCBI taxonomy): Eukaryota > Metazoa > Chordata > Amphibia > Anura > Dicroglossidae > Nanorana > Nanorana parkeri. The sequence goes on along the minus strand of NW_017306331.1, from coordinate 1,126,572 downwards.
ATGTCGAACGTGCAGATGTGCGCACGCGCATACTGCCCGTTCAGCCTAGCGGTCATCGGATGCCCACCCCTCAGGGGTGCGGGCTTGCGATGATTGCAAGTAGGATCTGCCTGTCCAAGATCGGCAGATCGTACGTTTTTTATAAATTGTTTCTCGGCTGGTTTTCCAACATGCTCGAAATACAAAAGTCGTGCGACCGTATAGTAAGAACGGTTGCACGCCTTCCATACACTGCACGCTTCTCGTACAATCGCGGGATTTCCCGCGATTCTCGTACGAGAATCGTGCAGTGTATGGGCACCTTAACAGTTGACCCTGAAGGTGGTCAGGCTGTGCCTGGCCCACTGAAGTCTGTGGATGGCGTAAGCATACACAGAATAATCCTACACTATACATTTTACAATGTTTTGAGTCTTTCCTCCTCTGCTAGCAGTGATTGGACCTACTGGCTTAGTCAGTTATACACAGGCTACCACCAACATGAATGCAGACACATTGCTGGACTTCCTTATTGGAAAGCCCAGCATGCCGTAACATTGTGAGTATCATGAAGCCACCCTTTAATAAATGTTTATTTGTAAACACAATTGTAAACAAACATTGTTAAAGTGATCTTTACTGGAACATTGACTTCCTTGGGCAGCATGACCTGACCCTGAGGAGTGTTGTGGCAAAATCTGCCCTCTGTATTGTGCTTGGCTCAGCCTAAACTTCCTCTTTGTAGGCTATATTAGGATGGGATACCGTGCAGTGCCTGGCAGAGCGTCATAGAATAGCTGAACAAGTGTATGAGACGGTGCCAATCTTCTCCGATAGTCAGCACAAGCTGCTTATATGCCAGCAGAGGTGTCATTTAACACACAGCCTTTTCTGGGAGTACAACATCGCAGGGAAACAAGTTATGTCTGTCGGACACTTTAGGGAATAAAAATGTTATGAAATGTTCATATGATCGGCTTAGTACCATACAAACGTGGCAGCTGTTTAGATTTGGCTCAGTAGGAATGTACAGTGTTGGTAATAGATATGTAAAAGAGATCTGAATAATCTTATCAATAGGTGTTTGTTATAAGAACCTTGTTCTTGGTATATACAATATGAACAGTACATGGCGAACACTATTTGCTCTTTTCATACAAAGGCTCTTCTTCCTGGTGCGCTTTACTGCTTTCCCGCACAATTTAGTCTATGGGTCATCTGACTCATTGACAACACTTGCAATGGCTAATCCACCTCGTTTTTCCCATTTCAAATGGAACTATATTTGGAAAGTTTGCTTTGCTTTTGGGCATTAAAAAAAGAAAATTGCCCCTCTCCACACTCCAGTGCTGTCACAAGCCCCATCCCCAGTCCACCTTTGCCAGTCCTCTTTGGGTAGAACAGCAATTCCATTATTCTGCCCAATTTCTGTGAGCCCAGCCCAGCTGTTGTGACACACTTCCTGGGGGTGCATCATCATGCAGGCTGGGCTGACAGTACTCCAGGACTGAGTGTCGCTCAGACGTCATTACATGAGGTTTAGTCCAGAAAGAAGGCTCACTGCCACTGAGGAAGAAGAGCAAGGACCAGTGATATCATGGGACCAGCCAGAAGATTGCAGGAACAAGATATGTATAGGGTCTTTAAATTTAAAAAAAAATACAATGCAAAGGGCTTTGGGAAAGGAGGGGTGGGTATAGGTAATTTCAGTCTACATACCTGGGGTTTTGCTTTAATGCAATACTGGAATATAGAAGGTGCTCAGTGGTAGTACGCTAGACCTTCCGTTTCCAGGAAACCATAAAAACATTTGTTTGAGTCCTAAGCCCCGTTGAAGTAACATGTAAGAAGTGACGGTAGTACAGTATACCTGTAACACATATAGCCACATCGGGTTAAAAAAAAAGCACCTCTTTATTTATGTCAATGTTGGCTGTAGCTTCTGTGCTGACCTTTTACTATTATGAATGAACAATCAGCTTTGCTGGGCTGTAACGGCCCCGACAGTGATGTTTGTTCATTCATAAAACATCACTCAGTACTGCCAGGTGATGTGATTTATTTGGGTAAACTGCCAGACCATTTTGCTTAGCAATGACAGGACTGATTTTGATGGGACCCAGTGCTACATGTACTTGGTCCCTTAGCAAGACTTCTCCTTTCAGGTGCATAACCTAACTGCCAGGGCTGTTGTTTAGGAACATCTGTAGCTCACTATGTCACCCAGCTGTAGTACTTACAATCTCCTTGGTTTCCAGTTATCTTGTGTTTGGGAACAACAGTTGCTAAGAAAATGCTGGTGCTTAGCGACTGGTCCGTTACTTTCACATGGGGCAGGTAGAGTTCTCAGCCCTGTGTAACCTCTTGACATTATATAATGTATATTACATATCATACATGACAGTAATTTGGACATTATAGCACACACAAAAAATATTTTTGTTGTGTATAATAAGGAGGGACAGCAATTTTGAGTGTCTGCAATTCTGTGCCATGGCCCCACCTTTGCTCTGCAAGTAAAGATTAGTAGACTGATAAGCCATATAAATCTTCCCCCTCCATCCACCCATTAGCTTACAGAGCACGCCAATACTGGCTCATGAATTCTGCTTTTAGCTTAACACAATGTTTTTGTTCTTGCAGTGAGTGTTACTGTTGGCGGCAGGCAGTACCTTCTTGGACTTTATGATACAGCGGGACAAGTGAGTATAACAAGTGCAGTGTTCATCAAATATGGCTTTCACACATCTTTCAGCTGGTGCTTTAATCCACATGTCAAATGTCCATACCATTGGACCTCATTTATGAAAGTGTCTGGAAAGTAACTGGTGGTTTGCTTGCAGCATCCAGTGGAACTCCAGGGATGATCTTTTTTCCAAACTTACATTGGTCCATCTTGGCTCGATGTAGGTATCCATAGCTGATATACCTGGAGGGTCGCTGGAGATGCTGAAAATCACTGTGCTACATACAGTAATGGTCATGATGTTCCAAGTGGGGCTCCAGTGGCTTCCCCTCTACACAATGAGCACGGGGAGTCACTCACTCGGCATCACCACCATTTCGAGACACCTCGTATTTTTTTTTCAATAAAGTGTTCTCTGATTGGACGAGGTGGAGAGGAGGGAAGAATTACATAATTATTTCCACCTCATCCAATCAGAGAACACCTATTTATTGAGAAAAAAAATACAAGGTGTTCTCGGAATGGTGGCAGTGCTGAGCAAGCAACTCACTGTGTTCAGTGTGCAGAGGGGAAGCTGCAGGAACAGCACCTGGAAAATCACTGCTGTCACCGTAAGCAGCGCGGACTACTAAAGTGATTTTCAGCATCCTCAGTGGCCCTCTGGATACAGACCGAGGGAGATTGATGGTTATTTTGTATTCCTTCCATTTGCAAATAAGCTTATATAGCTGATATAATCTATATCAGCTTCTTGCTGATAGTCTTGTAGCCCATTCCAGTCTTGTGCAGGTCTACAATCTTGTCCCTCACATCCTTTGACAGCTCTTTGGTCTTGCCCATGGTGGTGAGGTTTGAATGGAAGAAAGAGATTGTGTGGACAGGTGCCTTTTATATACATAACGAGTTGTCGTTAGGAGCACCTTCTTAAATTGACCGGGCTAATCTGTGCATCACATAGCCAGTCTGTGGGAGCCAGAATTATTGTTGGTAGCTTGGGGATCAAATACTTATTTTACTCAATTTATAACATTTGTATCGTGTTCTTTCTGGATGTTTGGTTGATATTCGGTCTCTATCTTTTAAAATACACCTAGGATAAAAATGATAGACCTTTCATTTCTTTGTAAGTGGGCAAGCTTACAAAATCTGCAGGGGATCAAATAATTATTTGCCACACTGTACATGCACTAAAAATAATTTTAAGGTATTTTTTACTGAAAATGTGGGTTTTATAAACAGTTGCTCTAATATTGTGCGACATTAAAAAAAAATGCAACTGCCACCACTTTATTCTACAGGGTCTCTGCTTTCAGGAAAATAAATCATTCTGGGGGGGGGTGGGGGTTAGGTACTCTTTAGGTCTAAAATGTGCATTTTAACATGTTTGCAAAAAATGCATGCGCTGATAGCCAAGGGTTATATTGTCACTTTACTCTGCATTTCACTTTAAAACAGAACTAAAAAAAAAAACAATTTGGTAAATCTGTTACTTGCTTTTACACACAGACTAGGGGTAGTGCATTCTGGCATTACCAAGTTATGGAACATGAAATGTCATCTGCCATATAACTTGTAGAAAGGAGAACAGAATATTGTATGCACAGAGAGAAGGAATATTGTATGCACAGAGAGAAGGAATATTGTATGCACAGAGAGAAGGAATATTGTATGCACAGAGAGAAGGAATATTGTATGCACAGAGAGAAGGAATATTGTATGCACAGAGAGAAGGAATATTGTATGCACAGAGAGAAGGAATATTGTATGCACAGAGAGAAGGAATATTGTATGCACAGAGAGAAGGAATCTTAACAAATGCATGCAGGAATCCTATTTTCTTTGATCATTATTCTCTCCGCTGAACATTTATGGCAACACAAAGTATATTATGCAGGGCAGCTACACAGCTTGTTACCATGCTTGGACAGTTTACATATTGAAATGTGCTGCGTTTATGAATCCAATATGTTCCTGGAGTACTTGGAGAATTGTCAGATGAGTAGGAAGTGGATTTGCCTGGTGCTATTAGTACAAAGCAAGGCAATAAATGAAGGGTTCTCATACTATTCTCATGACTTTTTAAAGTGACACTAAACTCAGGAGTTAAATCCTAAAAATGCATTCAAGTACCTCAACCATTGACAAAAATGTACTTTATTTGTGTATCACTCGGGCTGTAGATCCTCAAGTCATCTCTGCCTTCATGCCCACACTGTCCTTCCTTCTGGAGGGGGGCTACTTGTGTTCCCCATGGTCCCTGTGTGTGCTGTAAAGTAGTCACCGCTCCAAGCTCACTCCCGTGATGGACTATAATCTCAGGTTTAGTTTAGCAATTTTACATTTTTTTTTAAAGTTAAAGGTACTTGAATGCATTTTCAATAATTAACTCCTGAGTTTAGTGTCACTTTAAAGGAGAACTAGTGATTTTCACTCAACCTCATAGTTTGAGTCGACGTGTGACAATGAAACTGTCACATGTCGGCTCAATAGATCGGGAAGTGAGAGAACAAGTACCGCCGCTCACTCACTTCTCGATCATGTCCCTGCAGAGAGTCGTGACTGTCACTCAGGGCTCCCTGCAGGGATTACTCCCCGCTCCGATCCTCCAGCGCTGACTGGAGGAACGGACGGGGGAGGGGGCTGGCACAGCTGGCTCTGCCTCTAGATAGGCAGAGCCAGCTGTCACTCACGCAGCTGGGTGGATCTCGACAGTAATGCGGTATACCGCGAGCTGTAGCTCACGGTATAATGAGCTTTGGGTCACGGGAGGAGGCTAGTATATGTCCTCCCATGACCCTTAGGAGAACTATGGGGGAAAACACTTACCGCATAGTTCTCCTTTAAAGCCAAACGTCTGAATTGAAACAATCCCAGTTAAGTGTACCTTCAGACTAAGGTCCAACAAAGCCCTAACCCACCACTGCCACCACGTCCTGTTCAGTCTGGTTAGCGCTTTGAGACTAATGGGAGCTGGATAACTCTTTTGTAGTGTACGTAGGCCTGACATTAGAAGGAAATGGAATAAAAGTTGGAAATGGAAAATATTTTTAAAAATATTTTGAGTTATTGTTATTCCGGTCAGTACAAAGGTTGCACATAAATCTTTAATATTCATCTGGTAGACTGAGCTTTTGGCTCCTTTTTATGTTAAACAGACTATGCTAAATCCCTTTTGGGTGCAAAGCCCAATATTTCAAGCTCCAATTTGCAAACACAGCTCACTGAGTCAGAGGAGTGACTTCTCCTCCTCACCCCACCTGTGTTGTTCTGTAGGGTAAGGCAAACCTCTTCAGATACGGTCTCATTAGAAAGCCCATAATGCTCTATCACAACTTTTAGTGTTTCTGTATATGTTTTCTTTCTCTATTACAGGACTATAACAGCCTGCATGTTAGGTTTTAGTCCTCTTTTCCACGTTTTCCTCTATGTCAGTGATGGCGAACCTTTTTGAACCAGAGTGCCCAAACTGCGACGCAAAATCAATTTATTTACCTCAAAGTGCCATCGCTGAAAATAAGTTTAGTACTGTCGGGTTTAAAACAAGATAAAAACGAAAAGATCAAGCGCACTGCCAAGGGGTACAAACTTGTGGTGGATGTGGTATAAGGGCAGAGATTACAGTGTGCAAGCTCTATATAAAAACAGAGAGAGGAGCCTTGTGGTAAAACTGAGTAAAAAATGTATTGAGAGCGCTACTACTGTGCTGAAATAAACAGGAGAACTCACATTTAAGAAGTCATCTGCGTGAGGAAATCCAGTGGGGTCCCTGGGTGAATACAGACCTGAAGAGTCCAGTGGTCTGGTGGATAATCTGCCTATGAAAACGAGGGCTGCGAATGGAAGGACAGCTGGCTCTTGCAAGGACTCAGCTAGCCAGGCTGAGCCGTTGCAGCCGGGGGCACTGTGTGTCTAAAGTGCTGTTTGACGTCGGCTCCCTGTCAGTTGGCTCGGGAGGCAGAGTGGTGGTTCGTACAGTGACGAACGCCGACGGGAGTGGTAGGAGGGTCAAAGAGCACTGGAGGGCAGTGAAAACTGGGTCGGTAGCTACGCGTTTCGAGGCGGAGCCTCTTTGTCAAGCTGTGATCAACCGGGATGGGTCGGGTTTAAGAAATGTTCAACATCACTGCCTTAGGCCCCAATTCACACCAAGCGACATACCTTACAAGTGGGGCTGGGATAGCGCGACTGTTCGGGTCGATGTTCCAGCATGGATCGTGCGATCTTCAACGGGCTGCATTCAAAAATAGAAAAAAAGTGGGAAAAAGGGTCCTGACATGGAGCTGTACATTAGAACAGCTCCATTGAATAACATTGGCCGGCGACTTCTCGCGATAATGCACGAAATAGCGGGATTTTACGCACAGTGTTAATGGGGCCTTAGGCAAAATAGGGAAACACGCATATTCAAACATTTATAAACTTAATAAAACACATACACATACACACGTAATGAAACACACACATCACACACTTATTAAAACACACACATTACACACACACAGAACTACTAATAAAAATGAATAAATAAAACATTGCCCCCTTTCCTGCTTACCTGTTTTGGGGTCTCATCTCTGCATCTCTCATGATTGGGGGGGTCAGGGGGGCTGTGCGGCTCCCAGGGGGAGGGGAAGGTTGTTTTGCTCTCGGGAGGGGGAAAGGCTGTGCCGCTCTCAAGGGGGATCAGAACGTCCCGGATCGCCTCTGTAGTCGCTGCCTGATTGTGACTGGCCCGGATCGCGTACTTAGGCGATCTGGGTTGGTCCGATCTGTTTCCATTGCTGGTCCCTGAACCTGGGCTCGCGTGCCAGCAGAGAGGGCCCCGCGTGCCCTCCCTGGCACGCGTGCCATAAGTTCGCCACCACTGCTCTACAGTATGTCCTTTTGCTCCTTTTGTGGTAAAACAAGCCTGGTGTTCACAGAGCTCAGTAGTTTAAGCCAGGGATGCACCGATACCAGTTTTTCGGTATTGAGTACGACTACCGATATTGTTTTTCCGTTACTCGCCGATACTGAATACTGGAAGTCCCATTAAGGCAGCCGGGCGGCGTGTCCTTATTCACCGGATCTGGCACCGTGCAACTTCTGGCTCTTTCCCAAATTTAAAATGACCATAAAAGGTAAAGTTTTTGGATTGATTCAGGACATCGAGGCAGCCATGACAGCACAGCTCACGAAAGAGGACTTCCAGAACTACTTTGGAAAATAGCAAGAATGATGGGATAAGATAACGGCAATGTGTCTTTTACTGTAATTGAACACCGAGTCCCTCCGCACTCCTCATATCGCTCCTGGCCCGTAAGAAAATTGGTGCTCGCAGTGATGACCACGGATGGCGCCGTGCAGACACAGAGAAGAGGATAAGGATCACCAGCACTCAGCAATGTCATTAAGTATGTCCATTTTATTTGGACAAAGTCACAGTGAAAACAGCCAACGTAACATCCTTTGCCCTGATGATGGGACCCTGCGTGGCCCCGAAACGTTGGCTGTTTTCACTATGACTTTGTCCAAATAAAATGGACATACTTAATGACATTGCTGAGTGCTGGTGATACTTATCCTCTTCTCTTTTACTGTAATTACATTTTTGTAAATTTAAGCATTCTCCATATTTTTTGATCACACCTCGTACTCACTAAAAGTGGTACAATAATCTAAAAGGAGGGCCGAATGGAAACAGAAGGAGAGGATACTTCTTGCCCATAGTTAAAATACCTCTACTACCTGTAAGCTGTAAAAAAAAGTAAGAATATTTGCAGATTTTAGCCAGCAACCACAAATATCACTCCTGTGGGCATCATTTTCCAATCTGTAGATACCCTTGTCCTAATCAGAAGCAATATGCGGCCTAATGAAGGAATCTACACCAGAGACCCAATGGAACAGAAGAGAGACTGCACATAGATTCGGATAGCCGGGTTAGCAGGTCAGTCTGAAAATGACAGTTGCCAGCATTTAGGTAGGTAGCTCACGTATAATGAACTGTTCCACCTACAATTATCCATGCCTTGATTACTGTATGTGAAACATTGAAGTAGATCATACGCAAACTTCTCTCACAGATATTAGGAATTATTTTCTTAGCCTGCTAACTATGGCCTGTGATGGGATGTTGGATCTTGCACTTTCATGGCAGCTGGAAAGCCACAGGTTGTCTGAGCTTGCAATAGAAGGAATATAAACCCTTCTATGTTTCATACATGTGTTCAAAGCTTACACCTAAGCAGCAGTTACCACTGCCCTTTCATGGTTAAACATTGGATTTCTGCCCAGAACTTATTTTTGGCTCTACTGGATTGTGTCACAAGCAGCAAAGCCACACTAGAATTTCTTTTTAAACCACAGATGTAGCAGATGGTCTTTGATTTTAAAGATCACAAAGGAAGAGGTGCAGCTTGTACTTTAACATGGGTGTGATGCCATTACTCTACTAAATTCTCTGAACTGCTTCGAGTTGCAAGAAGTGTGAAATGGGAAAATGCTACTGATAGGCCACAGTTGAAGTTACAGTTATTTTTATTAAGATTAGATTCCATTAATACCCACTTTGTCCTTCTGTAAATGGAGTACACACTGACGGGTAGGAGATGAAAGCGTTCATTTTGTAGATGTCTGGAAATGTAATTCCCCCCATATCCTTGGAAGCCACTACGTCAACGAGAGACGTTTCTCCCCTAATAGGACAAAAAAAAAAGACTTGACCAATCAAACCCTATAAACTCCCCAGGGGTGTGGAAATTTTTGACAAAACTACTTGTCCAAGGACTAAAGCGGGGGCCGAATCTACTTGTCCCTCATGACAATCTACTTGTCCTGATACAATTTTTTTTTATTATAACCAAAACCGTATTTAGCAATGCTAAGAAGCGCTTCCCATTGGTCAGTGCCGTCAGGTGACCGCGTTGACCAACAAGTGCTTGCAATTTGCGAGCGAAATTCAGAATACATGGAACAGGTTGCACACGATCGCAGTTGAAAACACTGCGCGTTTATTCTCATGCAGATGGGGGCAGTGGGCTGGTTTTGGGGAAAAAAAATGTCATTTGTTTTATAGTTTTTAAGATATTGCCTTCTTATTTTTTACATTTTTATTTAGTTACATTTTTTATATTTTTTAACTATTTTTTTTTTAAACTTAACTGTATTGCTATCTCCCCCCCTCCCAGAAAGAAAAGAAAACTAGCCCTGCTACTTGTCCGTAGCAGGGCTAAACCAGTGAAAAAAGCACTTGCCCGGCGCCCGGAAATACATGTCCCGGGCGTCGGGCGATACGAATTCCACACCCCGGCTCCCTATAAAATGTTGTCATATTATACAGACAGCAGATAAGGAAAAAGATGTGTACTGGCTTCCAGAGATTAAAGGAAGGCTTTCATTAAAAAAAAAACAGAGGCCACCATTTCTGACTACACATTCTAAAATGCTAATTCCGTGGGTCATCCTGACCCACCAACTTCACTACTTTAAGGCTACATGCACACGTGGCTGTTATGTGCGGCTGGGTATTGCTGAGCAAGAACCTGCAGATTCTCACGACAGGAATCCTAGGTGGGTCCGCTCAGATGTGGCTTCATAACAGGCTGACAGCGGCCTCATCTGTCCGTGGCTGTCCACGTGTGATTGTACATGGAATAATTACCTTTCCAGCTATGTTGTCCTAGATTGTTCACTTCTCCTGCCTGCTCCAAACTCTTCACCCTTCTGTGAATAACCCTGTTAATGTTTCAAGTGTTTTTAAAGGGAAAATGTTTTAGTTTTGGAGTGGCTACGGTTAGACCCTTTGTAAAGTTTTTTTATTGCTGGGAAGATTATCCCCTTTATTTGTCCCGGTGACCATTCTCATTGACACAGTAAGTGAGGAGAATCCTAAAATGTTCTGTAATCACCAAAACATGAGGTAAAAGGAAAATCCTCCAATGAGGAAACTTGTTCCTGTCATAAATCTCTATTATGGGAGTTCTGTTCACTTTGAAGAGATTTCCTCTTGTTTCCGGTCTCCAGGACAAGAAATGAAGAAAAATCTTCCCAGCAGAATACAGGCAGCAAAAATAATCTTCCAAGCTTCTGCAATATAGATTTAAAACTAGTTTTGGTTTTCTAAGCAATTTTTAATGTCTAAAGTAAATGGGGGACTTCATTTAAATAACTACCATTGCAAGTGAGAAGACTAAAAATAAACAATAAAGGTGATCAGCGCCAGTAAGTGTAATGTGGAAATAAGAGCTACCAAGCACTAAGGATATAACTAAATATCTGGAAAATGTGAAAAACAATATTGTGCCGAGCTAATAATCATACATATCTAATAAATTGAAACATATATAAATGAGTCACATATATGAGCCTTCAAACAAATGAGGCATAAGAAATATCTACACACATACAAAAAAGCAATATAGGCAAAAAAAGTCCCAAGGAAAAAACAAACGCAAACAATGGTGATTGTGCAAAAAATTCCTCAGATGATTCGCAGCCAATGTGCATATAACTCTCAGGTAAGGATAATCACACAATGCAGGCAGACCTTCACCTCCACCCAGTGAGTGATGATAACAAGTGAATGCTCACCTGGGGAGGTAGACCTACAGAGCTAGGTCAAATGCACTTTTTCCCTTCTTAATGGGGGAGGGAAGCCCATGCACAGAAAAAGGCGATAAGGTCTCCTCAGATCACAGGTACCAGTATAAATCCAGGTGGAAAGAGAAAAAGGACAAGGACATAGTGCGTAACGTCCAATAAAAATGCAATTTATTAAATAAAAAATGCGTACTCACAATGATATAAACAGTACAGGCATTGGGTATTGCTGGATCGGACCAGCAGGGCAAATGGCAGCAAAGCGATAAAAAAAACTGTTCGTCCTGCTCAGCTCAGTGCGGTGACATCAGAAGCTCTGCCCTACGTGACTTCATCACGTGTTTTGACGTAACGTACGTAGGGCAGAGCTAATTTGTTGTCCTAGATGCTGGTAAAGCTATTTATATCATATATTTGAGGTGTGATACCATCAACTGACTGTTACCACAGATGTACCCTGTACAAAGTGCACTGATGTTACCTTATTCAGATATGTCTTGTTAACACTCCAGAAAAAGTTTCTAGGATCTCTGATCGGGTGAAAGGTATCATACAGGGAAGGTTCCAGGCAGGGCTTTGTCCATTTACACCTGAGTAATAAAGTTTTATACCGATGCTGAGTTTGTGGCTGCTTCTTTTTTTGCTTGGACTCCAAAAACCTTGCTGGTAGGACAGAAGTGACTGAGTTAAATATGTAGGCATAAACACGTTTCCATGGCTTTTGATTGGCAGATCCTTTTTTTACCTGCTCCTTGTGGGTGGGGCTGTCTCTCAGATGCACCCACCAGACAGGTCTGAAGGGCCCTTTAAAACATGACATGCTTCTGTAAAACCAAAATTCACCTTAAACTATATTTGGCCTTTAAATTAAATAAGAGCTCTGGGCTACCCTCCACACTGCAAGGGTTAGGTGCTTGTTTTTATCCAGGGTCTAAAATAACAAAGACATACTCATTCAAACCTCGGTCCCACCTGGCTGCTAGACCGGTCCTTGCAGACTTAACCCTTGCAATAGGGGTAGGAGTTTTTCATTAAATCCACCTCTAGTTTTTATCATTTTTCCTTTCTTGCTGCATATATGTGTTTAGTTTTCTTTGATATCTGTGTTATGTATGAGGGGCATAGAGTATGAAGAAACTTCTATTCAGACTTGCTTCTTATAGCTGTGATCTTCGGTGTGTGATATGTACCAACAGTAAGGCCTTGTTCACACCAAATGCAGAGCAGATCCGGTCAGGTTTCTGCACACGCAGTGCAGTGGGTTGTGCCGCTTTTTGATGCGTTTTTGCCGCGTTTTTTATGCGTTCCGGGCCGTTTTTAAAAAAAAGTTTAACATGGGCTTTCAGGCACTTGCATGCGTTTTGCATGCGTTTTTGATGCGTTCCATAGCAGGTAAAATAGGGCTTGCCGCAGTTTTTTCACCTGCTCTGGATCTGCTCTGGATCTGCACGCTGTGATGTGAACTGGAGCTCAAAATACCATTGGAATACATTGGACGCAGTTTTGATCCGGTCTGCACCTGCTCTGCTCTGGATCTGCTCCGCGCTTGGTGTGAACAAGCCCAAAGAGTGGTAGATCGTTCTGCATGGAACCCAGCAAAATGGTAAAAAGAGGGCAGACAAAAATTAAGGGGAAAATGACAAGACTGCATGTATGTCACAGATACAAAATGTGTAATAAGATTTATATGATTTAAAAGCTATTTAATTATTATACACCTTTAGGCAACTGGGGGGCAGTAAAAGCAGTTGGTTGATGTGCGTTTCTGTTGATCTGCTCACCTCCAATGTGATATGGCGGACATACACATTGAAATGGTTGCAGTGAGGCAATTTTAAGTTAGCATGTTGAGTTTGACCGGAGGAACCTCCAGTCAAACTCACCCATTGAAGTCGATAGGATTGTGCCGCAACTGCTTGCCAAACACCTGGCACAATATTCCAATGTAAAATCCCCCTGAGGATAAAAAGAACAAATAAGACATTTAGGCAGCAATTTCTCCTCCTGAATACCTACAAACCGCCATTCAGCCGCTTGCTGATCCACGGCAACAGAGACTGCCAGCAGTGCCATTGGCAAAGTCTGCTGTCCATGTGAATGAGGCCTTAACATAAAGACTTATATTGTATTTCCTTTAAGCCTTGCAGTACATTGTGGCAGATCTGAGTATTTCAGGGACAGCATGGCAGTAGCTTCCATTTTGCTGCGACTTTTATGTATGATTGTTGGCTATGTAGAGACTCATCAGCCTATAAATAGTTCCCCTTCCAACTTCTTTTCCAGTCCGCTTGTCATTGTTTATTTACCGCTTGTTAAATCTCACGCTTGTTTCCTTTTCATTAGTAAATCATGTAAATGGCCATTAAAGTGCATTCTTTCTGCTGCGCGCACGCTAGCGTGTGATCCGCAAGGCTTGATAATTGCCGGGACATGCAGTGGTAATTCTTGACCTTGCTCATGAATGCTCTGTATGCCGTCTGTGAATAGATGCTGCTTACACTGCTGCCTGTGCCAGGGAGCCATTACTGAACTATACGTCCTGCAAAGTGTGCTCACATTAACCGGCTCCCTGCATGAAGAATATATTGTTCTGTTTCCTTTATTATATTTGTTTTACTGCGGCTAAAAATCCTTTGTGCTAAAGCACTTTCCCTTGCCCGGAATCTCCACCGTGTTTTTTTTATATCGGTGAAGAGCTTAAAGCGGACCTTTACCCATAATCTTTACAATAACAACAAACACACCTTTAGAAATGTTTAGTAATGACAATTTACAAACAATATACTTCTAGATAATTGCCTATGTTCTATCGAAAGGTCGGACTTGTCGAGTTCTCCGACTGGTGACGTCACTTCCGGTGACTGCCAGTAGATTTACACGAAATGGAGCTAGTGCGCATGGCCGTGGAATCCTTTTCGAAATCTCGAATTATTGCCACTGCGCCTTCGTGGCGCCGTCGAATTCTATAACCACACTTGGCACTGCACCTGTGCAGCTATCGGCTCCTATAACCTATGGCAAATATAACTTTGTACTAGGTCATAGAATCCGATGAGCCAATAGACACAGTCGCCATTGCGCACTAACTCTATCTGGTGTAGATTGCCTACTGGCAGTCACCAGATGTGCCCTCGCCAGTCGGAGAGCTCGACAAGTTGGAGCTTTCGATAGAACACCGGCTTTGTATTCTGTGCATACTTTATTTCTCTTTTCTTCCCCAGTCTTCTGACAGTGGCCATGTTTACTAAGGGCAGATTACTAGCTCTCCTATTACTTCCTGAAAATCTGGCACATGTGACTAGCACATGTGACCATGCACATCATCTAAGGGAGGAAAATGCCTTTACCTGAGATCTCATGAGATTACAGATGAGATTTCCCAGCAATGCTCCGCTGATGACAAGGCAATCCCGGTGTGCATTGTTTTGGCAAACTGAAGTCATTTTGTCCTTTCAAAGCAGGAAGTGAATGTTCTGCAAGTGTAAGTATTTCATAATCACAGCATTTTACACCTGACACCAGCATTTTACACCTTATGTTATTATTAATCATCATACATAGAGGGATGCATTGGTACAATTTGAATTTTGAGTGTATAGGTCCCCTGTAATGTAACCCCAGCAGGCTACCTGAGACTTGGAGGTTTGTGAGTTTATTATGGGTGTCGCTAACCACAGCAAATTATGTACCGTTTCATCATTGCAAAGGAATGGAGAAACTGCTAAAATCTAGCTAAAACAGCCAAATGTCTGAATATTCAAAAATCGTTGGCCAAACATTGACCGCAGCCAATCAGCTGTGGTACTGTAAGTGTATTCTGACAGCAGTGCTCCTGCTGCTGTCAGAATACAAGAGCCCGGTGCGAGGAGGGATTTAAGCATTTTTTTCTCATTCAGCCTTGTTCGGCAAACATGCTTAGTAAATGGCTAGCTTAAAGCTGAATGCCAGGTACATGGCTAGTTACACAGTTGAAATACCCCATTGGGAGTTTTTACCAGCCAAAGGGTTTGTATTACTTTCCATCTAGCTTGTACACAGGCCTGCCATACAATGTGACAGCGATGGAGTTGGGTTCCCTACCCCAAGAGTGTGATGACTGGTCGGTGAAGGAACAGCAGGCAGATGAGTCAAGACTGCTCTCTGCTCCTGTCAGAATTTTCCCTATTGACATATTTGCACACAGCACCTGATTAGTGCTGCCCCCTCCCTGTCACAGTCTGAGCTCTGATACTAGTATCCTTCCCTCCCCTGACTTCTCCATCACAATCAACAGCACTACAATCAGCCCCTCCCGACAAGCCAGGGTGCTCGGTGTGTTCCTTGATTCTGAGCTCTCCTTTCAGCCCCACAACCAATCACTATACAAATCTTGCCGACTCAACCTCCGTAACATTTCCAAAACCTTTTTTAACAAATGACACCGCAAAGCTTCTAATTCTCTCTCTTGTAATCTCTCGCCTCGACTACTGTAACTCCCTCCTTGTTGGCCAAACCTTTACAAGGCTATCCCCCCTTCAGTCTGTCATGAATGCGCCCGCCACCTGCCTCTGCCAATCCCTCCACTGGCTCCCACTTCCCCAATTTATAAAATTCAAAATACTAACAATGACCTACAAAGCCATCTGCAACTCCACCCCAACCTACATCATCCACCTCATCTCAAAATATCACCCAAACCGTCCTCTCCGCTCCTCTCAATACCTCCTGCTCTCCAGCTCTCTTGTCACCTCCTCGTGTCTTCCATCCTCTGGAATTCCCAACCCCAATCTGTCCGCTTATCTCCTACTCTGTCCACCTTTAGGCGATCCTTGAAAACTCATCTCTTCAGGGAGGCCTATTCCACCTCGATATAGCCGTCCTTTCAGTTCTTTCATGAAATCATCCGAAACAGTTATTACCTTTTGTATCACTTGCCCCTCCTACTAGATTGTAAGCTCTTATGAGCAGTGCCCTCCTACCTCCTGTACTGAAACTGTACTGTTAATTGTATTGTCTCCCTCAGTTTTGTAAAGCGCTGCGCAAACTGTTTGCATTATATAAATCCTGTATAATAATCATAATAGTAATAATAATACTTTAAGGTGAGATACTTACACAAATTGAAATTAAAGTAAATTTAAAAGAGAACTATGGGGTTAGTGTTTTCCCCCATAGTTCTCTTTAGAGTAACGGGAGGACATATACTAACCTCCTCCCATGACCCAAAGCTCAGTATATAGCAGGCTATTGCCCACAATATACTGAGAGCACCGCAGCTGGGAAGGATCCAGACAATACTGTCTGGATCCACCCAGCTGCGTGAGTGACAGCTGGCTCTGCCTATCTAGAGGCAGAGCCAGCTGTGCCCGCCCCTTCCAGTCAGCGCTGGAGGATCGGAGAGGGGAGGGGGGAATCCCTGCGGGGAGCGGTGACTGACAGTCACGGCTCTCTGCAGGGAGATGATCAGGAAGTGCACTCACTTCGCTCACTTCCTGATCTATAGAGCCGACCTGTGACAGCTTTTTTGTCACAGGTCGGCTCTAACTATGAGGATGAGTAAATCACTCACCTCATAGATCTCCTTTAATGACTTCCAAATAAATACGTAACGGCATTTATTTGTGGTTTTTCTATCTATCTGGAGCTCAGTTTGTACTGCACAGCTCAGTATGATTCTCAGTATGGCTGGTGCCGGTATTTCTTGGCGTGTGGCAGGAACACCTCCGGAGTGCTCCTTTCTGTTTCTTGTGCGTAGCTGGACTTTGGCTGATGTGCATAGAAATGTGTTAAACTTTATATGACACTGTCACAGTGTTTTGGAATCTCCAGTATCTGCTGACTATTAATCATGACTTCTTCTTCCAGGAAGATTACGATCGCCTGAGGCCGTTATCTTATCCCATGACAGACGTTTTCCTCATCTGCTTCTCCGTGGTGAATCCGGCCTCCTGCCAGAACGTGAAGGAAGAATGGGTTCCAGAGTTAAAGGAATATGCACCAAATGTACCTTTCCTGCTGGTGGGAACACAGGTAGAGTGTTAGAGGGGAACTCTGCTTCTGTCTGCTTTCTAATGACAGAGCTTTTTATGTAGCAAGTTTTCAGTCCGCTTTGGAAGCTGGAAAAGTTCTTAATATGCGCAGCGACTCCTCTTCTAAACATAATTTGTTGTCGTACCCACCCTGCTTTGGGGTTATTGGCTGTCAGTGGGAGCCACACTGTGTTTGTGTCCACTCTCAGCATTGCAAAATGAGCAACACATTAGGCACAGTGGGAAAGCTCCTACTGGTTCACAGGGCCAGAAATGTATTCATTTTTCTGATTTAAAGTAGAACTGTAGCCTTCCCTTGACAAATATGTACTTCTGCAATCAATTATAAGAGCATCTGCACTTTTTTTTTTTTTTTTAGATCCCCTGCAAAGTGCCACCAATGCCATGATTCTGCCAGTGGAGTCCACCTAATGCAGCTTCCTGTGATTCTGTGACAACAGTGCTGCACTGCTCCTGAATTCCAAGCAGAATTGACACTTTCATGGCAATCACATTGCTATCACATTGGGACTCATAAGCCCACTATGTGATAGCTGATTAGTACAGTAGGAAAGCTCCTACTGGTGCACAAGGTCATAAATGACCTGATCAAAGTAGAACTATGACCCTCCATAAAAATGTGCTGCTGCAATCAATTATAAATGTATATGTGGCTCCATTGTTTAGTTGGTGCCCCTACAAAGTCCCCCACATGCCTGTTTATCCTGCTAGTAAAGTTCAGCTAAAGCAGCTTCATGTAATGAGATGGCAACGATGTTTCACCACTCCTGAATTTTTTTTTTTTTATTGCTATGGCATTGGGGGCTCCTATGCGGCCTGATTAGTAGGGACTGGTTCTCT
The DNA here is from genome assembly GCF_000935625.1 of Nanorana parkeri. NCBI lineage: Eukaryota > Metazoa > Chordata > Amphibia > Anura > Dicroglossidae > Nanorana > Nanorana parkeri. The sequence goes on along the minus strand of NW_017306331.1, from coordinate 1,108,461 downwards.
TTAAGGAGACATTGCACTACAGAGGGATAAGAAGAGATTGTAGGGGACATGGCTATCATGTCTGCCTTTTCTCATCTTCATTACATGGGCATGATGAGATTAATAGTTTACAGAAGAACAATAACATTGTACAGCCAGCAGGAAGTCACAAGGAGCATTTTTGGCAAGATCAACAGGTCACTTCTGTACTTGCTGAAAATGTTTTTAGCTTGAAAAAGAAAACTAATGCAACCACCACATCTAAGGACTGGTGAGCTTATATATATTCAATTTTTTTCTTCTCTTTAGTTATCATTTAATTGTGAAATGCTGAATGAGAACAGTGGCCAAATTCTGGACCTATTATTTTTAAAAATTCTTTATGTGTAGACTAGGGATGCACCGATACCGACTTTTCAGTATCAAGTACGAGTACCTTATTACGAGTATTTTTTTCCCGGTACTCACCGTTACTGAGTATTGATACCGGTGCTGAGTACCCCCCGATTATCAGGAAGTCGGGCGGTGGATCATGACCTTGATTGCTCGTGTTCTAGCGAAAGAACACCAGCTTCACTTGCCAAAGCTGCCTAGCTTCCTGACCAATCAGGAATCCGGGTGTCAAACCATGAGGTGCCGTCCGACTTCCTGATTGGTCAGGAAGCCAGGCTGGCTAGCAACAAGTGAAGCCGGCTTCCTAGTCAATCAGGAAGCCGTGTGGCACGTAGTGACCTGCCTCCTGGCTTCCTGATTGGCTAGGAAGCTGACTTCACTTGTTGCTAGGCAGCGTGGCTTCCTGACCAATCGGGAAGCCAAAACGTGAGTCACGACGTGCCGCCCGGCTTTCTGATTGGTTAGGAAGCCAGGCTGCCTACCAACAAGTGAAGCCGGCTTCCAAGTTAATCAGGAAGCCAGACAGTACGTCATGACCCGCCTCCCGGCTTCCTGATTGGCTAGGAAGCTGGCTCCATGCTCCCTCGGGTCTGCCTGTCAGAGGGAGATCTCCCTCTGACCAGAAGTTCCGGTATTGGAGGTAAGTATCGGAGCATTTGGGCGAGTATGAGTACTCCCCAAATACTCTGTATCGGCACTGATACTACTATCGTTATCGGTGCATCCCTAGTGTAAACCCATTAGAGGCATGGTGACTGATAAATTGTACTTTTAACAAAAGGTTTATTTTGATTCTGAGATTATATTGCGGTTGTATTATTTGTTCATTTTAGAGACGAGAATGTCATTCTGTTTTGATAACAGCCCCCTGTAGTCCCTTACACAGCAGTCAGACTTCTTAAAGCCCATCTCCAGGCAAATAAAAATCTCCGGGCTTCCCCCGAACTGCAGGAGTTGAGTGCTCGTTTTTTTTCTAGGGAACTCAAATGACTTACCTGATCCCGGCACAGCGATCTGACATATCAGTCAAACATGTTAACGTGCTTACGGAGGAGGAAAATAGAGGAATTACCTAATAAGTGTGATGCTACTTCTTCTTTGTCCAGCTCCAGGTTGAGATGTGCATAGAGTGTGACTTTAATTTCAACGCATTGTTGTAAAAATGATTGGATCGGCTTAATGCTTTGCCTTATTCAGCTCAGAATCAGCCAGTTGTTCCCCCCCAAAAAGGAGCCTCAGTAACACAGCCCCGCTCTAAACATCCAGGTTCAAAGTCTTCGGAGCAGTTATTGGGTGCAGTAAAGGTATCTGGGTCAGCTCGTTTTATCTGACTGTGACGGTAACTGTTCTATGTTTTGGTTCTCATTAAATGTCTTATTAAAAGCAATTCTCTAAAGGGGGCACAAGGGCATAGTCTGCATGATCAGTCTGTGATACCGCTTCCTCGCTCTTCTATTTGCTTTTTTCTTCTTCCCGAATATGAACAAAGTCCAAAAAAATGTAATTTTATTTGAATGCTTTGCAGATCGACCTCCGAGATGATCCCAAGACTCTAGCAAAACTCAATGATGTGAAGGAAAAACCCATTACTGTCGAGCAAGGACATAAGCTGGCGAAAGAGGTAAAGAGACGGATTGTATTTGATTGTCATGTCTTTGTGCTGTATGAGTGGAGTATTTTGAAGTAACTGCTTCATTTTATTTCAAAATCCATCTGTTATTTTGTATTGGACGCAGTGAGGCTGGTTTATAAAAAGTCAAAGTGGAGCTGATGGCCATTAAGCACAGCAGCCATTTAGAATGCTTGATTCCAGCGCCAGATTTCCATCATTGGAACCTGAAGACACTCTGCTTTTGGCATCTGAAGTAACACTCATCTTATAGAATCTTGCCCAAACTAATCATTATACTTAAAATGGCCACTTAAATCTGTGGTCACGTGATGCACCAGGTTCCGAGTCTTCCATCTTATACCTAGTGAAGAGGAGGGTCCTGCTTCAGGTGTCCCCGTTACTGTCTTGGTAACATAGACCAGCGCTTTCCAGGCTTTTTTCAGGTATGGCACCCTTTAAAGTATCAAAACCCCCCACTTTCACATATGAGTACCCCTTCACACCAGAAGCCCACTCCTTTTACATCTAAGGACCCCACTCTCATAATAGGATCCCCCCCTTACATCAGAGTCCCCTCATTTCACATCAGGAGCCCTCTTCACATCAAAAGTTTCTTCTTCACACCAGAAGGATTTCAAGGCACCCAGGAGGCGCCACACGGTGCAATGGCAACCTGGTTGAAAAAGGCTGACATAGGCACTTCTGCCAGTGGCGGGGTCCTCTCAGGATCCAGAAAATTACAGTGGCTTGTTGTCACCAAAAGGGGAGGACCGCAGCTCTGGATCCATCAGTCGTCTCTCATGGAAGTGGCACCTGCGAGGGGCATGGACGGTGGACTTAGGAGAGTATAAAAGGGTTTCACAAGCTATATATTGTTTTAATAACTACTGAATGGGTGAGGGGGTGGGAGATGAGAGCTTTGCCCAAAGATGGGCTTTATAGGCAACATGGAAGTTGCCGCTACTAACCTTTCTTTGCAAATGTTAGTTGCCTGGCAACTAAGCCAGGAGGAAGTATGCAACTAAGAACTTTTGGAACACTTTTGTGATCTGCATGCTAGTTGCACATCTGTGACTGAAAGTATTGAAACCAGAGGGTCAACATAATGGCCAATCAGTAAGCATTTTCAGATGGTCAACATTTGCAGCCCCTCATATTCCTCACAGGAAAGGTTTACTTTAACTAATGCAAGGTTTTTATTTTATTTTCTCATTAATCATTATTTTACTACCAAATAGAGACTCGGGCAAAATGAGAGTCACTTGCTGGCCCTTCCACCATCCCACATATGCTTCCATTCCTCTGACTTGCAGGGTGTTTGGTTGCTTTGTTGGAGAAGTTGCAAAATGCTTCTGGCACTGGAAACCCATCATGCTGTGCACAGGCCATTTGGCAGGCCCAAAAATGACATCATCAACCGTGTATAAGCTCTGACACCATCCATCATGGAGCTTACACAGGACTAGGAGATGGTGCATATCCAGTAAGTGGGTAAGGAAGTAGGCTGTCATTAGCCCTGAGTGTATGTTTAGGGATTGTTAATATAATGCATGCATTATCTTTTGGTGACTTGAAAACATAATTTCCAAGTGTAAAAGAAGTAGTTAATGCAAGGAAATAGAAATACCTCAAACTGCTTTAGTGAACTGACCCTAAAGACTAGAGATGCACCGATACCGTTTTTTTCAGTATCCAGTTTGAGTACCGATCTTTCGGTAGTGCCGGTACTTCTATTAGCAATGTAGCATGGAGCCAGCTTCCTGGGCAATCAGGAAGCCAGGCAGCGTGTCATTACCCGCCACCCGGCTACTTGATTGCCCTGAAAGCCAGCTCCATGCTGTTTGGCTGGCTCCATGCTGATTGGCCGGGAAGCCAGCTTCCCAGCCAATCAGCATTGAGACCGGCTTCCCTGCCAATCAGGAAGATGGGTGGCGGGTCATGATTGGCTTCCTGATTGGCATTTATATGAGAACTACCAGGGTTGCAGCTGGGACCTGGCTCTGGCGCTCCACCACTGTCCTGAAATAATTAGTCTGTATTGTTTTAGAAAAACTGTCACATGACAATAAACAAAAATGTATCAGTACTCGTACTTGTAAGTACTCGGCAAGTACCAGTACTCGTACTCGCAAAACTGGTATCTGTGCATCACTTTATTTATATTTATAAAAACAAAATCGTACATTAAAACAGAGATGTACAAATCCCAGGAGCTCTGTGTGCTCCTTACAAATGACAGCTGCCTCCTAATTTTTGAATTTTTCTCTAGTCTAGTCTTGGAGCTCAAAAGTATCGGTACATGTACTCGTACTTGCACCGAGTACTGTACTTGGTATCTGTGCAACCCTAGATAATAGTATCATCATCGGTGCATCCCTGCTGAAGACACTAGGGACAAAGCTCACTTTTGTTCTTTCATCACTTTTGTTCCTTCATCACTTTTGTTCCTGCATGGCCAAGCCGTATCAAAATGACGGGTCTAAGGACCTACACTACAGAAAGCCCTCTGCCCCACAGTGACATGAACAAAGTGTCACGAAGCATTTATGTATGTCAGTGTCTCTGTACTACTCCACTGCAGATGTGGACGAGCTTTTCATCTCAGCAGATTTGAAATGTGCCGACTTTGCATAGCTCAGTTTCGTTCTTTTTTACTTTAAAGGGAATATAGTTTATTAATGTTTTTTTCACATCAACAATAAAAGAGATCAACTTGTAATACTTGTATCACTACAATGTTCATTAGTACTAATGTTAGATACAGAGACTTCTACTATGCCTTGCTACATGGCGGTTGTGCTTTTCTGCGCCAACGTACAACACAAGACTATGTGTCAGCCGACTCACTATAAACAATACACCACTTATGTGGCTGATTCATTGTAAAGATGGAGACATCAGTACAGTGGTACCTCGGTTCACAAACTTAATTCGTTCCACGATTCTGGTTTACCGCGATCTCAACTAGACAAGTTTTTTTTGCATGCTGGCTGGTGAGTGTGCTGGGAAACGTTTTGCTGTTGTATTGTTAAAGCCCTTCCATGTGCACCTTGCTTTAAAGCTGGTGATAAGTTGATGAGTGCGTTTGCCATTTGTTTTGCTCGACTAGAGGAAGCCACAACCAGTGTCAGGGAAGAGAAGATGTTCATCAACTGATGCGGAGTTCACAAACGGAAGCAAAATTTTGCCAAACTCCCTGTTCGTGAACCGAATTGTTCGCGAACAGAAGCGTTCGTGAACCGAGGTACCACTGTAATTGCACTGAACTCCCTCTAGTGGCTAAACTAAGCTTTATACTAGGGATGTTCAGATACCAAGTACGTTACTCGGTACAAGTACAAGTACAGATACTTTTCCAGCTCCAAGACTAGACTAGAGAAAAACTCAAAAGTTAGCAGGCAGATGTCATTTGTAAGGAGCATTGGCCACGGGGCTCCTGGGATTTGTGCATTCCTGTCTTAATGTACGATTTGTTTTTATATACAAAGGGATGCACCGATACCATTTTTTCAAGTGCAAGTACTGATACTTGCCCAAGTACTCACACATACAAGTACTGATACATTTTTGTTTAGTGTCATGTGACAGTTTTTATAAAACAATACAGACTAATGATTTCAGGATAGTGGAGGAGAGCCAGAGCTAGGTCCCAACTGCAACCGCTGCAACCCTGGTAGTTCTCATGAAAATGCCAAGTATCAGCACTGGTATCTGAACTTTATACTACTTTATATTTAGTATAATGAAAAATATGTCAGGTCTAAAATAGTGAAAATATTAATAATATTAACCTGAACCTGCAGCCAGGCTTCTAGACATTCAATGATTTACTTATTCATTTTGTAAACAGATTTTATTTCATAAATATTTTTCAAATATAAAACAACATGGAAACAATCAGTATTACAAGATAACAAGAGGGTACACAAATACACACATACAGCTTAAAATGAGATGGTCCAGCTTATAACACTGCAGATAAAGAAAGGAAGCTTGTCACAAAAACATTATAAATAAAATGTATTTAATAGGCAGCGTCCTATACAAATTTACTGAACACACCTGTATCAGTTTAAACATAATATAGACACTGAGAAGAAGGAACGGGACCCTTCCATTTCAGACGTCCCCGAGCCCATTATCTCCAGCCATTGGGTCCATCTTGAATCATATTTGTGCATTGTGTGGTGTAAAAAACAGGTGCGTTTTTCAAAGGCGATATGCTTGTTGAGTTCTCTTAACCACTCATCTTTAGAGAGATTTACATATTCTTAGCAAGCAATAAATGAGCTTTAAAACAAATCCTCACTGACTTCTTTACCTGCAGCAATTCATCCTCAAAGTTTGCAGCAGAAGTATTACAGTTGTTCTCTCAGCAGCTCAGACCACCCTGCTCCCCTCTCCAGAAGTGACTCTGCAGCCTTACAAATTCTTATGTAAACACAGAGCAGGACAGGAACTGCTTTAGTGTTTCTGCTGATACCTGTGAGGATGAATTCCTCCACAGTGCCTGCAGCTAGAGAGGTCTGCATGGGCTCGTTTTAAAGGTTTGGACTTTTACATAAAATGTGCAATATTATTTATATTACTGATATGTGGCATGTTTGCAAGCAGTAACTTCTGACAACTCCAGCCTCACTCTCCGGTGTAATGTCCCTCGGCGTCCTTATGTCCAATACACTGTATTGGACGGAGGGGGAGCAAGGCTGCAAGGACCAGTCTTGCAGGCAGCCGAGTGTGGATGTTTGGGTGAGAATGTCTTTGTTATTTTAGCTCCCTAGACAAAATGATCACTTAACCCTTGCATTGCCGGGGGGAGCCCCACTGCAAGGATTACGATTTCATATACCTGGAATTCTTCTTTAAAACACACCCTATTTACTAATTGGGGCACTCTGCTATTTGAGATTCATGGACCAGCAGAAAATCTGACAAGACATTGAAGAACTTGCAACATGTTTCTGTACGAAGCAAGTTGCAGTCTTAAAGTTGCGCTATAGCCACGTGTCCATATTCATCATTCCATTTATCTATAAAGGGTTTAGCAATCCACGACAGATTTCGCCATGGCTGCTCTAGGGATTGACCCAATGATGACATTGTTTTGTAGAGTGCACTAGGAAAATGGTATAAGGAATCTGATTGGTTGCAATAGTCCAGAGCACGCTCCAATATTGTCCCGGTGTTGACAAACCAGCCTGCGTGTCTTTATGTTCTCTCTGTGTAATTGTATTCTATGTACAGCCTCAGACAATCCTTACAGCAGGGATCAGAGCCACAGCTTGCAATTCTCTTTTCTTGCCTACTGAACAGGAAGAGAAATTTGTTTTTCAGCAAAGTGGTCGCATTTCAAGGACAATGTATGTTTTGCGTCATCTTTTCTGGACAATTTAACTTCACTAGATAGTTATCGTCTCTCCGAACTTCTGCCTGTGACAGGGGCCTTTTCTTCACGTCTAGTGAGCAGAAATGAGCAGTTCTTATGATTTTCCCTTTTATTCACACATGTAGAGTGTATTTTATAAAGAAAGCCTTGGGGGGAAATGATTTTATTCCTCACGCACAATGCCAATCATGTGTAAATCTGTCATGAGACAAATATAGGCTGTCATTGCTGACTTCCTTCTGAACAATCTAGTTCCCTGGCTGTCCCACCGACCCTCTGGATCCAGTACTTCTCACTGACCCCACAACAGGTTTGCAGCCAGTAAAATTGAAGTGTAATCAGAGTTGCTTATCTGACAACTTTTTCCAATTCACTGAATAGAAGCAGAGAGAGAGTCGGCATGATTGCCAGGCAGCTGACATGTTCAAGGTCAATAATGGCAGCCTTGATATACACTCACTGACCACTTTATTATGTACACCTTGCTAGTACTGGGTTGGACCCCTTTTGTCTTCAGAACTGCTTTAATTCTTCATGGCAAAGATTCAACAAGGTGATGGAAACATTCCTTATAGTTTGGTCCATACTGACATGATAGCATCACACAGTTGTTGCAGATTTGTCTGCTGCACATCCATGATGCGAAGCTTCACCAGCCTGAGCCGGTGACACAAGGCAGGATGGATCCATGATTTCATGTTGTTTACATCACATTCTGACCCGACCATCCGAATGTCGCAACAGAAATCGAGACTCATCAGACCAGGCAACGTTTTCCGATCTTCTATTTTACAATTTTGGTGAGCCCTTGCAAAGTGTAGCCTCCGTTTCCTGTTCTTAACTGACAGGAGTGGCACCTGGTGTGGTCTTCTGTGGCTGTAGCCCATCTCATTCAAGGTTCAACATGTTGTGTGTTCAGAGATGTTATTCTGCATACCTCGGATGTAACGAGTGGTTATTTGACTTACTGTTTCCTATCTATCAGCTTGAACCAGTCTTCCCATTCTCCGCATGAGAATCCCAGCAGATCAGCAGTTGCTGAAATACTCAGACCAGCTCATCTGGCACCAACAACCATGCCACGTTCAAAGTCACTTAAATCCCCTTTCTTCCCATTCTGATGCTCAGTTTGAACTTCAGCAAGTCATCTTCACCGCATCTACATGCCTAAATGCATTGAGTTACTGCCATGTGATTGGCTGATTAGATATTTGTGTTACCAAGCAATTGAACAGGTGTACCTAATAAAGTGGCCGCTGAGTGTATATTTCATGATAGATTTGCTATAAACTTGTGAAATAAAACACGGCAGGTCAATCATTTATACTATGTGGACAGAAATATCACAATACTTGTCCAAATTCTCTTCTTTTTTAATAGATGTTGGAATGTTGATGGTATTTTTTTCAATAGCACAACAGCATTAGTTACGTCCGCTGCACAGCCATCATTCCAATTCATTCAAAGCCCAAACTTTTCTTTCTCCAGAGGTGAATAGAGTGGGAAAAGGGGTACAACATCTGTCGGGGTTTTCTTGCTGTCACTGCTTAGGAGATGCGTCCTTTCTCTTTATCCTAGTGACCACTGTTGTCAGGACAGAAAGTGATGGGAAACCAAAAGTTTTAAAGTTGTCACCAGAACAGTCAGTAAGGAGAATCTTCCAGTGGGGACAGCTGTTCCGATGACAATAAAAAGGGGATATTCTCTCCTTTTCTGTTTTGGCAGGAAGTGGAGAGATCTCCCGACTGGGATTTTACCTCTTCCCTCCTTACTCTATCTAAAAACGAAAACATTTGGCTGTATATAGCTGCAAATGTTAGGATATTCTTTGCTAAATGGAATCAAAGGTCATCCCTTAAAGCTGGAGTGTAGTGTACGCATAGAATACCAAAATCACCATACAATTAAATCGTTTCAATCAAATAATGTTGTTCTTCAGTAATAACTTTAGGACCCAGTGGTTTCATCACTGGGTCTCGCTGTGGCTCTTTGCTCTGAGTCCGGTGGGAAAGGCCATCAGAATCTTCTAAAGGCCAGTTCACATCTGAGCGACGCACACAAACCGCACTTGCAGTGACATTCACTTGATCCCATCGTGCTTAGCAATCCGCACGGTATTGGGCTGCGTTTCCATGGATGCAATCGCACACCAACACGTCAGCAAAAAAAAACACGGGTCGCTCATGGCACAGAAAGGTGTGCGAGTCTTTTCGCCACGCGAATATCACCCCATTGACATTATCGGGGTCACGTGGTTCTGGGCCGCCCAGATGTGAACCTGGCCTAAACGTCCCAGTATACGGTCTCATCTTTTTCATAGGAACTATATGAAAGAACATATGCCTGGGATTTCTTTGAAATGTGCCCACTCTGCCGTTAGGTTGCAGGCACAAAGGGATGCTGCAATGTTTCTTTTCACATAAAGTTTGCGAGCAAAATGATTGATGGCAGAGCTCATAGGGGGGGGCAATAACAGTACAATTTGGGGGAGGAGCGCTTGATATATGATGAGGATCATTCAGACAGCAAATGTGAAGGTGAGCTCAATAAAGCTGCTGCAGCTTTGAAGGTTTATATTGTGTAGATGTGAGTTTGCAGGGTGTTCAGAGTAATCTGTTTCAACACAGGAGAGGTAAGGCTGGGAAAAAAGGTAAGGCTGGAATTAGCTTTGAATATTTTTGGCACTTTCAGAGTTTAAGCTTCTAATTCTCCTGTTGACAGATCGGGGCATGCTGCTACGTGGAGTGTTCGGCTCTGACACAGAAAGGATTGAAGGCCGTCTTTGATGAATCCATTATAGCTATTCTCACTCCAAAGAAAAACCCCATGAAGAAGAGACTAGGCTCGAGGTGTATAAACTGCTGTCTGATCACGTGAAGCACGGACGCAACACCACTCACGGTATGAGTCCCAACGCACACAATACTTGTACCGCAGCTGCACAAAAATATTTTATTGACCTGCTTTTGCAAACATAACGTTTGGTGGCAACACAACGAGGACATGATTGTTCAGCGATGCCATTTCTCAGGGTAATATTTCTATGGAGGTTACAAGTGTCTCTTATGGGGGCAGCACTTGATAAGGTGGCCTGAGTTTCATTGCACAGAAGCTCACATCATCCGCCCGTCCCTGCTATCTTCGTTTGTATGTGAGTTGTTTCCGGTTCCAGTAAATCCAGAATGGCGCCAGGAATAGACTGGCTACATAGCCAAAAGTGGCGCCCAAAGAGCAAGAGATGGGCCACACCTACAGGAAGACAAAGCAGAACAAGTATGGTCAATATTTAGCACAATGGTCGGCATTTCATACTGATGTAATGGTTGTATCTACAGGATTGCTCTGTATCAAGGGGCCTGTTGTTTATCTTTAAAGGGATCTATGTGATGATTGTGAATATGGAAAATGGCTGAAATACTAAACAAATAGGTTTATATTTCCCGGTTTAATGCACTTATCTGCCGCCTCGTGTTTATACCGCAAGAGTGTCCATTAAAATATACAATGCCTTATATATAAAATACAATTGGCATACACAGATTTTAGTTTTTCAGGCACAGTGATATCGTATATAGAGAACTTCCTGCCCTTACTGCTCCTAGGGAGGAAGACAGGAGACAGTGCCAGTAGTTCTGAGATGCTGAACACCGAGAATCTGCAGCTCCACAATGTTACATTTGTTGGTTTAAAATAATTTAAAAAAATATATATCTCTCTAGTATTCCTTCTAGGGTATCTGATAGGCTCAACATTGAAGATTCTGCTGAACAATGAACTTTACAAAATGTAATTATTAAATACATTTGTTAACTAAAATGAACCTGTAGCCAGTTAGGGGGATCTAAATATTCTTAACATGCAGTAAAATAGCTGTACAAAAAAATACTCACTGACCTCTGTAGCTGCAAGTACTGCAGAACAATGCATCCACTCAATGCACATTCATAGCAGAAGCACTGAAGATGTTAGTTATTTTCTTAGAAGCGAAGTTCTTCTTCCTTCCAGAACTCATGTTCTATGTTATTAGAGATGGAAAGGCGGCTTATTTACTGCTGGAAGAATGATTTGAATGAGATCAGTGCTTTTATTGTGATCTTTAAATTGCTCCACAACGTTTGCAGCTACAGAGGTCAGGTGAGGGCTTGTTTCAAAGCTCATTTACTGCATGTTAATATTGAAACACCTGAATGTCCATAGCCGTGCCACAGGTTCACTTTAATCTTAATAATCCAATTAATAGTGCTCATCTTAAAAACATTTGTATGAAAAGGCCTGATGCACCTGCACATGTTTCTGATGCCCCCACTTCCCCAGCCCTTGGAGAAATGGTGTAGAAAGGCCAGCTTCTCACTACACCAGCGTAACGCAAACATGCACTTCCCTCTACCCACAACTCTGCTCCAGCATCCACTGTGATATCCTAACAATGTGCATATACTTCAACTATCCTTACTTCTGTAAATATGTGAAAGCCTGCACATTTCTCTGCCAGTGTAATAGGTAGCTTTAGGATTCATGAACTGGGGCTCAGAAGCAAGTGAAATATTGTCTGCTTTATGGTACTAATGAGATACTTGGATTTGCCTTGTGGTGGCTTCAAGTTGCATCTAGCTACTAATACATTTACATTGATTTGTATGAGGAAGAAATGCCGCTCACATGCAAAAAAAATCTAACTGTATGTCCTATTTAATACTATGGACCATCTTCAAACCATCTGCAGAGCTGCAGCTATTGTGGAACCTAGAGCTTGAATATTACCTGGTAGGTCCTCTCTATCAAGGACCTACCAGGAGCTGAAGGGTCAGAAGTATTCAAGTTTTGGGTGGAAGGTAGTATGTTGAATCTGATATCTCTGCGTTGCAGTTTCCCTGTTTGACTATTCAGGTATTCTATATTACACCTGTCATGTAGGATATATGAATAATACATTGGGGATTGCCATCCTAGTCCACAACAGGTAAAACACAGCAGCTGATCATTTCACTTGCCATCATTTTGCTAAATTGAACCATTGACTTTGATTATACCATGTCTTTGAGTATGGGAAAAAAAATGAAGGCGTGCGGGTGGGAATTATAGAAGCACAATTCATAGTGCACCTTGGCCCTTTAAGGGATAACTAGAAAGTGAATTTACATAAATGATTGCTTCAATTTTCCGTCATTTGTGTTTAGTATTTTGTAATTATATGAACTAGATCAGCTAATATAAACCTAAAGGCTCACAAACAGAAATTTGTATACATAAGATTCTATTTCGGGTGGCGTCAGTTTACCCGGCCATATTGGTGGTGGCATGAGTCAGTTAAAGGAGAAGTAAAGCCAAACCTTTTCTTTTTACTTCTCTTTTGGGTCTCCTGTGACTGAAAGTCAGCATATAGCAGGCTACTGCCCATTATATGCAGACAGTGCAATATTGTCGGGATCCACCCTGCTGCCTGATTGACAGCCGGCTCTGCTTCTCTACAGCCAGAGCCAGCTGTGCCCGCCCCCTTTACTGCTAAGTGAATGTGAGCTTATCTACAATTAACCCTTTCACCTATTACATAACTGAGGCCTTCTAATTTCCAAGTTGTCCAGCACTGTTCTAACCCTTCCCTACTTTATCAAACTAAAAAGCGTTTTGGATGGAGTTCTACTTTAAGAAATGCTTTATATAATTGCAAGAGGTGTGACAGATTTAAGTACCATCTGGAACAGCTGACAGCCCATTTGGCTGGGTGGGGTTTTATTGGGTCATCACTAGACTTCCAAAATCTGAGGCACTCATTATCATCATCATCCTGTAGTTTGTTTGTTTTTTCAAGTTATGATGTAAGTGTTATCTGTTCTATTTTCTATGAATATCTAGGAACAAAGCATTCACTGCACTTGCACCACATCCACCTGATGCCTGAGCTAGGAAAACCTCATAATAGGTCCTAGCACTCCTCGTATGAGAGAGAATGGTCATGTTTCCCCATGATTTGCTCTTAGTGAGGCTGGTTTCACATCATTTTCTAAATATATTTAAATTGAATCTCGTTCACATCCGCTTTTCTACCACATTTTTTAAAATCTGTTGCATTTTTTTTTTTGCAGGAGTCATAACTAGGGATGCACCGATACTGAGCACTTAGTGAGTACTTGTACTCGCCCAAATAATTAACTTGATACTGCAACTGCCGGTCAGAAGGACATTGCAATGAGGGAGCATGGAGCTGTTTCCCAGCCAAACAGGAAGCTGGGTGGTGAGTCATGACCCACCTCCCGGCTTCCTGATTGGCTGGGAAGTCGGCTCCACGCTGCCTCGCGACACTGCGGGAAAACTTGGCTTCCTGACCAATCAGGAAGCCGGGCGGAAGGGCATGATCCGCTACCAGGCTGCCCCACAGTGTCGCGAGGGAGCGTGACGCCGGCTTCCCAGGCAATAAGGAAGACGACTTTCTGATTGGCCGTGAAGCCGGGCCCACACTACCAGTATCAGTACTCGATATCGGGAAGTACCGATAAAAAAAATATCGATTTCAGTGCATCTCTCCATACATTTTCTTTCCCTGACCTACATTATAGCGTGCTGTGACACAATATAGTGTCTTGCGCTGCATTTCAATGCAGCATGTTCCAGTTTCACCAACTGCACACCGTACGTTACGTTGGTGTGAACTTGTCAAATTGGAAACAATGGATTTTTTTCTTGTTATTTATTTGGCCTGCGTTGAGCAGGTGTGAATGGACCCTAAAACTTAAGGCTAGAGGCAGCCCAAATCATTGTCCAATGCCTTATGGATTCACAATCTAGTAATAACAAGATGTTTGATTTATTTTATGATTACGCCTACAGCTTTTAAGCTCTAAAACAGGGGTAGCCAAACTTCGGCCCTAAAGGCTGTGGTGAACCTACAATTCCCATCATGCTTCTGGAAGTCATGCATGTGGCTTATGGAATTTGTAGGTTCACCACAGCAGCAGGGATAATGTTTGGCTACCCCTGCTCTAGAACTTCAGTTTAAATCTGGAAATTCCCTACTTTGATCTATTCATGGCCCCACACAGCAGACAGCACAAGGAAACACCCCCCCCCCTGATGACATCACTATTTTCATTATTATTTAACAAAAGAAAGGCAAAACAGTGATGTCATCCAAAGTGCATCTCTCACAGCAGATATTTGGCCTTCAGCGGGAGATCAGCAAAGGATGAATTTGGGTTGCTTGCTATGGGTTACCACAAGCGTGCATAGACTAGGAGCTTATACTTATCCTTCCCTAGTTCTATGTAACACAAAGGGGATAAGGAAGCCTGTATTTTACCCAATACAGTCCATGCTCTGACAGAAGCATAATGAGGGGGAACACAGCACTGCCAAGTTGACTTTTTCAGCATCTATCAATGTAACCCTGTGCACACAGGAAATCTAATCTTTAAGGGTTTCATCCAGGTCTGTCCTCCTGCTGCTTTTGCTTGGCAGCATCCATAAACACATATCCTGACAAAAGACAGGGATATGATGGGGCTTCATGTATCAAGCATTTTAGAGAAAAATAATCTGTGCTGGTTATAGCAACCAGTCAGATTGTCTTCTCATTTTCTAGCAGAGGCTGGAAAAATGACACTTGCAATCCGATAAAACCCTTTGTCACAAAAAGGAGATTGTGTGTATATCTGACAGAGCTGACTATCGGTACAGGTAAGGCCCCCTGGCAATCCTGTTGATTCCTCATCAGCAGAAGAGGAAAGGTGCAGCTGCATTTCAACCTAATGAAAGTGTCCATTTCACTGGGTTGGCCAGCAAGGAAGACATACCATAGGATAAGGTGAGTGGACGTAGTGATTCTGTTGTTGCTAGCAGGCAGTAGATACAGTAATACCTTGGTTTACAAGTAACTTGGTTTGAGAGCGTTTTGCAAGACAAGCAAACATTTCTGAAAATGTTGCCTTGATATACAAGCAATGTCTTGCAATAAGAGCAAAATTTTGTAGAAAAGCACCACCCGAATAAGGCTGAAGCAGTGCGAGCGATGAGTCTGTTTAACGACAATGCAATGTCACATTGGATAGATTCCTTGTTAAGGTTTCACGAAATGAAAGATTCCATTGAGTCGAGAGATAGCAGTGATTCCGTTAGTGATAGTGAAAGTCGTCCTCCACAATAATCCTCCTCTCTCTTGTCTCCCTCACACCAGCCACGAAGGTACCGGTAATTGGTTTATTTTCTTTATATTTTGTACAGTATTATATTACAGTGCAGTATTGTAATCATTTTATATGAATATTTTTGGGTTCTGGAACAAATCATCGGAATTTCCATTATTTCCTATGGGGAAATTCGCTTTGATATACAAGCACTTTGCAATACAAGCATGCTTCCGGAACCAATTATGCTCGTAAACCAAGGTATCACTGTATATGCAAAACGATAAAAAAAATTTTCAAAGGGTTAATACTTATACGTGTCTCCGCCACGCGCTCCTGTCTGAACATCTGAAAATTTCTCAGGCGGCTGCAAAGGATCTTGGGGCGGGCGCATGTGCAGTTCAGATCTTCGGCCGGGAGACGAGGAGAGACACAAGGTAAGTATATGGAGCAGCGTGCACCCGCACAGACTCCGCGGGACATGAACGAAGAGAAGGACAGAGGAGTCAGCGCTGGATCGGAGACCCGCACCAGCACTGGAGGGACAGCTAAAAACTACAGGAAGGAAGAAGATGATCTGATTAAGAGACTTTTGCCCTTAATGTCACTTTAAGAATGTTCTGGGAAGTCATGAAAAGCGGGAACCTAGGTAGTTTTCTATTTGCTATTGTTCATTACGACACTAGAAGGTCTACAAGGCAACATTATTATTTATAAGGTGATTTATAATAGGTGATAATATAGTTATTTGTTTGGTGCACACCAGAGTCTAAAGAGGTCCCCCCTCTCCTATGCCTGCATCATTTTATTGCAGCATACACCAATGCAGTGTGTTGCTGTGAACAGGGCTTTTTGTCTTGTCTTTGCAATGCTGCCCAACACAACCCAGGTGGGAATCAGCTCTCAAACCTTCCCTAATCTTAACAAAACTTTAAAAAAAATGTTTGTATAGAATTTGGAAGTGTCTGCTGTTGCAGTAGGCTTTCTGTAAGTGGCTGAGCCAATGTTATAAATTCTAGTAGAAGTAATATTAGCATAGCAGGAGAGGGCAGAGAACTTGCATGTTCATAATCCTGATTCAGTCTACAAAAAGCATATTTTTAGTTTTTCTACAGAATTGATAAAATAATGTTTATAGTCAGGATTGACAAAGCCAGACCAGTCTCTTCTGTCACCATTCAGTCTGGAACGCAGAGGCAGCCTCTGTGTGGTTGGACAGTTTAGCTGGCAGAGGAACAGTGGTGCAAAGAAGTTCTAGTTATCAGTAGATATGACCGTGGCATTCAGTCAACCTCATTGAATCCCAGCCAAAATGACATTTTTAATTTTGTATAAAGAAAGTGTTTAGCAGTGCCAAGAATGAGCTATGCAGTGCTAGTATATCATCATTTGGTTTTGTACACAAGGCAGCAGGTGCATCTCTTCAACCAAATTTACATTAATGTACTGCAGATTGATTCCCCCGGCTAGTCATTCCAACAATGCTCAGCTGTTTCCGGAAGAAGCATGGGGTAGTTGTCATTTTGTACAGCTATACTGCTTACCTTCTGGCTTTAATTAGAAGACCACTAAACCTAAAGGTTATGTCAAAGAACAGGTAATGTGATTTACCATAATGGGGCTGATTTACTAAAGGAATAGATATTGTTCAATTCTCAAAGCGAATCTTCATTTGATTAATGAATGAGGTAACGCTAAGTGAAGACTCCCATCCCATGATACCCCATCATCTGCATGAAAATATCAGGGAAAAAAGGTTTTTGATCGCACGTGATTGACATCAGAACAGCTTCAACATATTCAATGAGCCAAGTAAAAAATTCACTTTGCAAACTGAACGTGCACTTTCCTATTAATAAACCCCCCTGTATGCAAAAGTACTCATCTGCACTTTACTGAGAGTAAACTACAAGTCCCATCTAACAGCAGGTAGCACAAGGTGCCTCCTACAACCTTTATTAGGCTGAAAACTCTTTTTGCACCTGGGAGACCTATTTTCACTAGGTCACCAGGAGATTATTATTATTTCCACTAGGTCCCTTCCCCTAGCGATTACCCCAAATTATCCCTTCACCTGGAGATTATCCAAAACTTCCCCCCCTCCTGGAGATTATCCAAAACTACCCCTCCGCCTGGAGATTATCCAAAACTTCCCCCCCTCCTGGAGATTATCCAAAACTTCCCCCACCTGGAGAGTATCCAAAACTACCCCTCCGCCTGGAGATTATCCAAAACTTCCCCCCCTCCTGGAGATTATCCAAAACT
>NW_017306331.1:1072150-1090617 GCF_000935625.1 Nanorana parkeri | reverse complement strand
AAACTCCCCTCTCTCCCTTCTGGAGATTATCCAAAACTACCCCTCATCACCCTTTCCTATAAGAGTGCTTCAGTAGCCAATAAAAGCGATCTCTTGAATAATGGGAGCGCAGATGATCCTATCTCCAGAGCTGGGAGCTGGAGGTGTTGACCCTTTAGTGACACAGCACAATGAAGAAGAGAGTTTCAGGTTAAAGTGACACTACACTCACAAGTTAAATCTTAAAAATGAATTCACGTATCTTAACCATTAACAATCTTATTTGTGTATCACTCCGCTGTAGATCCTCAAATCACGTAGTTAAGATATGTGAATGCATTTTTAGGATTTAACTCCTGAGTGCAGTGTCACTTTAATAAATGCAATAGCATGCGCCTTGTATGGACTACTCTTACACTGAACCTGTACTTTGCCTCTACTGAGCATGTGCTTACCTTCCCCAAACTTACACAGGGCTGTGCACATTCTCATGCGATGTTGCTGGAGCCTGGGGAATGGTCACTAATGCAATGCATTGTGGGAAGACAAGGAAGTGTCATGTGCATCCTCTACCCACACTACTGTGGGAGTGCAGAGAAAGGTGTTTGAATTCCCTATAGTAAAGTGAACCTGTTACTTGACCCAGAATAAGCAAAATACAGGAGTTGTGGCTTTAAACTATTAGAGTGACAGCTTGTCTCTAATGTTGCCATGTAGCCCATTGTTCAATATTAGTTGCCATTGGAGGCCAACAAGCCTTGAAAGTGAGAGCTGCTATATGATTCTATTGGATAGGAAGTCAGCCGTGTACCAGAAATCATCACTTCCCAATATACCACCTAATAACCTCTATTGCATCCAACTCCTGGAACTTCCACAGAGGGTAATAAAACCTCTTTTACATACATGCGCTGATGAAAGTGATGCAGCTTATGCTTAGCAGCCCTCAAATAACTGTGCCGAGAGGAACAGTGTGTTCTAACCCGTGGCAGCCAATCAGAAAACTGCTTTCCGCGACTTTGTGCTCAGTCTAACCGTGCTCTTACTTTGTGTGCTGAAAACATGAATGAAATATGGAGCAGCACTCTAAATATGGATGGAATGGATTCAGTGTAAAAGTGCTGCAGTATTTACGAGTCATTTCTATGAGTTTTCCTCTTAACATTTAAGCCAATGTGGCGCTTTTTGTACAGCTGCATTTTCTAGATAGTTGCATGTTGTATACTGGAGCTCCTATATCGTGTGCAAAGTTATTTTCTATTGTATAACCAAACGGCACTGTGTTTTTAATATTGCTTTTTCTACATTGAAGAGAGTACAGAAACAGACATTTTAATGATAGGCTTATTGAAAGACTTTGCTAATTCGGTACGAGAAGTGGTTTTGTTAACACTCGTTTCCACCAGCGTGAGAACATGTGGACGAAGTGTATTCTTTTGTACAGTAAAGGCTCCGAGAAGCAGTCGATGCCAATATTAGGAAGAGGAAGCAGGGTTGCCTAGATCTGAGGTATGGGAGATGTCTTGTGGAAACTTGTGTCAGCTCTTCACACCCGGACAAGCTTGGCACGACCTCAATGCAAGCCTCTGCACAACTTGATCACGCCAATGTGCCTCAGTCTTTATTTGGTGCGACCATCTCTAATGCGATGACCATAGGTCATTTATCATGCCTAATAAATCTGTGTAGTGTTTATTACCAGCTACGTGTGGACTTATTATTGTTTCCAAAGAGTATAATAGCTGCTTTCCAAACACCTGTGATAATGGTCCACTGAAGACATGGCTTCTGTGAGAAATACTCTGATGTGCTATAACCAGAGACAACTAATATTTTATAAGCTGTTATTTACTGCCTGCCATGACTCTAGCACCTATTTTAAAGAAGAACTCCGGGCTAAACATCCATTAACTCTTGCAGTGAGGCTCGGCCTCCCCCCCCCCCCCCCGGTTTTTTTTTTTTTCCCCCCCCCCCCCCATGGATTGTAGTCTTTGGAGCGGAGGCTACTTTATAAACACACACAGGGACCATGGGGAAGAGAAGTAGCCAGCCTCCAGAAGGAAGGACAGTGTCAGCACCAATTCAGAGATGATTTGAGGATCTACAGCCGAGTAATACACAAATAAGATAAATCTTTGTTAGTAGTTAAGGTACTTGAGTGCGTTTTTAATATTTGAAGGAGAACTATGGGGTTAAGGCTATTCCCCATAGTTCTCCTTAGGGTAACGGGAGGACACAAACTAGCGTCCACCCATCACCCTAGGCTCAGTAAACCGCGAGCTGTAGCTCACGGTATACTGAGACGCCGCAGCTGAAGCGGATCCCGACAATTATGTCTGGATCCGCCCAGCTGCGTGACTGACAGATGGCTCTGCCTATCTAGAGGCAGAGCCAGCTGTACCCTCCCCCGTCCGTTCCGCCAGTCAGCGCTGGCGGATTGGAGCGGGGAAGGGGGAATCCAGCCCCTCCCCTGTCAGGGCAGAGAGCCGTGACAGGATCGAGAGGTGAGGGAACGCCGGTATGTGTTCGCTCACCTCCCGATCTACTGAGCCGACCTGTGACAGTCTCATTGTCACAGGTCGGCTAGAACTATGAGGTGAGTGAAAAGCACTCGCCTCATAGTTCACCTTTAACTCCTGGGTTTAGTATCACATTATACACTTCCTAATCTGCTACAAAAACATACCTTTAGAAGGCTTTCCCAAGTATAAGTCCTTATTTGCCATTTCTCCAGGGAATAGGGCAGGGCTAATTCTTTCTACAAAGCACTTCTGTGATTCTTCCACTTGCTACTACTCACCTGCTTACCTACAGTATCAGTGTGTCTAATGATTGGGGAGAGTGAGAAGCAGGCCTGCCTTATTAGCATTTGTATTTACAAATCCCAGTAATTTAGCAAGCTGTAGTATGAGCTCTCCTGCAGTTAGCAGGTCTGAGATGTGGTGTTAATTTGGCACTACAGAAATTGTTTTAATTGACCAGAAAAAGTGCCAGGTTTTGTTACTGACACACAGGTTCCCATGGTAATTCCAGTAGCCTCAGGGGTGTTTTCATTCGTCAGAGTAGAGACAACTGCTTTCACTGTAGCCAATACATTAACGCATAAAAACAATGGTTCCAAGAATTACTAAAGGCAGACTGCTTACGAGTAAAAGTATTTGATGACTGACTGGCCTGAAGCAATGTTTATATGTACCAATTGACATAAAACAAACATACTGGCTTAAAGAATCTGCATGAATGACTCACCTGCCAAGGTCTGTCCCAGTCTAAAGGAATAGGAAAGGCCCCCAACCAGGCCCCGACCACACTGCAGATGGTTGTGATCTGAAGACTATGATCCCAGACTGACATTGCCCTAAATATAAAGAATGAAGGGGTCATGTGACAAATTATACACAAACATTATACTGCCTTTCAGCTTTCTTTGCAGGGTCTGGGTTTTTCAGGTGTATGAATGATGGGGTGCCATCAATGAAATCTTGCATTTACTTCATCTGAAGTAACCCTTTTTTAAATAAAATATGAGCGCTGACCTACTTCTGAAAATTCTAGTTGCCTGACAGTTATACTGCCTGGCAACTGCCTGGCACGCGGCCGGCCGTGTACCGCTCCCGGCTGCCTCTCTCTCTGCACGTGGGCTTCCTTTTTGCCGTGGTCTTCGTGATCACCCCCCTCTTGTGGGGGATCCGTGACCACGGCAGATTAGGTTAGAGAGCACGGAGCAAGGCAGAGAACGCTTCTCGGCTTTGCTTCGTGTGAATAGTGACACAGGAATGCAGACTTCCTGTCACAGGAGAACGAGCACAGTGCTGTGCTAGAACTCCTGTGTTGGAGGTGACAGGGTCAATAAAGAGAGCCTGTCACCTCCAAAAGCTATCACACAAGGGTTTGTTAACCCTTGTGTGATAGCAATAAAGTCAAGTGAATAAAAAAAAAGTAAAAAATAAAATATATAACATTTAAAAATGTAACTACATAAAAATTGGAAAAATACAAAGGCGATAAAGTAAAAAATAATACAAATAAATGATAAAAAAATATTACAAAGCAAAAATAAAAAAAGTAAAATAAAATCTAAAAAATTGAAACCAACCCCTATCATCTGCATGCGAATAAATGCATGCATGGGGCATTCTGTGTGTGTGTGTGCGCGGAGTGGGCGATCCGTTATCGCATGGCAATCATGCACAAAACCGTGTGGATGGCTGGGCGGTCACAGAATCGCACACCACCGCCGATCGTGCTGGCAGTGCCATTATTGTCTAATGGCACCCCAGTAGCGCCAGGCAGATTGCGCAGTTTCCCGCTGCAATAACGCCCGTGCATTCGCACATTATCGCGGTTGAAAACACAGCACGGTGTGTGTCGTGAAAAAAGGTACATGTACCTTTTTTTCAGCGATTACCACGCGGATATAAGCCCATTGAAATCAAGGGGGCCGTGTGGCAATCGCACAAGGTCGCCCGAGTCTGCACCCACGCCAAAGGGTAAATTCACTTTCCCAAGTAATTTGGGAAAATGGAATTGCCTGCACAAATCTGGTCCCCTCTCCCCCCGCTATACTTACCTTTCAGGGAACGGTCCTTCCCATCTGCCAATATGGGTGTACTATCTGTACCTGTGCCATGTATTCTGAATTTCGCTCGCAAAATTCAAGCACTTGTTGGTCAGCGCAGTAACCTGACGGCACTGGCCAATGAGAAGCTCTTCTTGGCACTGCTAAATACGGTTTTAGTAAAAAAAATTCTTGATCAGGACAAGTAGATTTCCATGAGGGACAAGTAGATCAGGCCCCCGCTTCAGTCCTTGGACAAGTAGTTTTTTTTTAGATTTCCACACCCCTGCTACACAACATATCATGCAACATCAACTAAACAGAATCAATTATTTTGGCATTTTACTGTCAGAAAAGTTTATAAAAATGATGACTTACCCATCTTTACTGAACACTCTGACCCAAGCATGGAAATTTGGTCCAAGAATGAACAGACAGCGTGACGTTGTGAAGGATGCTAACAAAACTGCAAATAAAAAGGTTTCCCCCACTGATCTGTAAGAGAACATGAAGAGTCAGCTTGACTGAACACCAGTAAAGTACAAACCAACAGCAATTTTTTAAAGGATGTATATCATTGAGCCAAAGAGGTTTGGAAATACATACAGTATGTACTATAATCATGTTTATCACAGATCAGTGCATTACAATGGAGCAGGATGTCAGCAGGAACAGAGAGGAGAGGCAAGAGATACAAGGATCTACTTATCAATTTTTTTTCTATTACCCGCCATTCAATTAGACAAACGTACGGATCATTCGTGAAGACATTGATAAATAGACCCCAGAGAGCTAATGTGTCTCTACACAGGTTTGCAATACCATTACTAGAAACAGCAAGGAGAGTACATCTGGCTATGTAAAAATAAGGTAAACCCTTTAGAATATACTGTATACTGTACTCTGACAGAAATAATGGAGCTTGAAGGGAAAACGTGTGGTTGTGCTTTACAGTTCAGAGAAATCAGCAACACAATAAATGACGCTAGTAGGTTGCCTCTGCTTATGTGTTTTTATCATATCCTCTATTCCACTTGCCCAGGATTGGGACAAGGTTTTGTTAAGTCTGCTGTGAAATATAATTGTGCCCTCATGATTTCAGGTCACTAGAATGAGGCAGTTTCTTGTAAACAACATGTAGAGTAAAGAAATGTATTTGCTTTTAACACATACTGAAGGGAATTTATCAAAACTGGAGCAGACAAGATCTGAAGCTACTGTGCACGGCAACCAATCAGCTTCTCTCTATCATTTTCAAATCTTAACTGAACAAACGGAAGAGAGAAGCCGATTGGTTGTTTTTTGCTCTCCATTGCTTTGCTTTGTAAATTCTACTAAGATTATCAAATATTATCCATGTTTAACAGTTATTCTTATAAAAGGATTTATAGTATATACACAAGGATTACTTGTATAAGGTGCCCTCCTTAAAATGTGGATGCTCTCATAGAATAACTGGCTGGGAGGGAGCTGGAAGGGCTATGCACATTTAAAAGGATGCTTTTTATTAGGGATGCACCGATACCGGTATTTCAGTATCGAGTACCAATATTTTTTTTCCGTACTTGCCGATAGCGAATACCGGAAGTCCCATTCAGGAAGCCAGGCGGCGAGTAATGACTCGCCACCTGGCTTCCTGATTAGCCGGGAGGCGTGTAAAGACTCGCCACCCAGCTTCCCGATTAGCAGGGAGGCCGTCACTAGGTGACGAGAAAGCATGGAGCCGGCTTTCTAGCCAATCAGCAAGCCGGGCACCGTGTAATGACGCGGGGCCCGGCTTCCTGATTGGCCGGGAAGCTGGCTCCATGCTCCCTCGTCATGAGGTGACAAGAGAGCATGAAGACGGCTTCCCGACCAATCAAAAAGCTGGGCGCCGCGTCATTACACGCTGCCCGGCTTCCTGATTGGCCGGGAAGCCGGCTCCATGCTCTCTCGTCACAAGTGATGAAAGAGCATGGAGCTGGCTTCCTGATACCGGAAGTATCAGGCTGGGCATCAGAGCATTTGGGCGAGTACTCGTACTCGCCCAAATACTCGGCATCGATACTAGTATCGGCGCATCCCCTACTTTTTATAAATAACAGCACTGCAGCCTCTCTCTCCCCTCTCCTGTCAGCACATCTCCTTTTGCACATACCTCTTTTCAAAATACATGTGCGGTTTAGGAATGATTATTTCAGAACTGCTGGCATTAAATAAAAACAATACTCACTCTACAAGAGGTGCACCGTACAAAACTATAATCCCATGAAATAGCAGACAGGAAGCAAAGAAATATAGGCAGGATCGGTACAGTTTATTAACCTGCAAAACAGAATAATTATAAAAATGAAATGTTTCAATGAAAGCAAAATAATCAATGAAACAAACTGGCTAAGGATAGGCAAGGCATCACTAACAGGTATTTCTGATTATTAAGTTGTCGTGCAGTGTACATGTGAATGGGCCTAATACCGAAGATGATGCAACTCCTGTGTGCATGCACAGGAGTTACATCATCCGTAGCCACCCAATGGCCGAAGAGGTGGGGGACCCGAAAGAGCTGGAGAAGGGCACACTTGTAAGGCAAGAATCCCATAATGTACAAGTATGCACAGCATAATTGCACATTATGACAAAAACCCACCACGCACCCTTCACACAGTGATTAACACCCGCTTTAAGTAGACAACTCCTTTGAAGAATAATACAAATTTAACAGAAAACCAGAATATGTTTTCAAAAAATAAGTTGTAAAAACTAAAAGAAAGTTGTGTCTGTACTCAACCATCACGACGTGATGCTTAAAAGGGAAACTTTACCCATATCTTCAAAATAACAACAAACACAGCTTTAGAAATGTTTAGTAATGACAATCTACAAACACATACTTCTAGATAATTGCCAGCTTTGTATTCTTTATTTTCTTCTTCATTCTTCTCACAGTGGTCATTTTTACTAAGGGCAGACTACTAGATCTCTCCTTACTTCCTGGAACTCTAGCACATGTGACTAGGACATGTGCCCATGTACATCATCTCAGGGGAGGAAAATGCCTTTCCCTGAGATTGTGTGAGATCACACATGAGATTTCCCAGCAATGCTCTGCTGATGTAATCTTCCCAAAAACGCATCTAAAAGACTAGCGTGCGTGTGCAGAAACCTGACCGGATCTGCTCTGCATTTGGTGTGAACAAGGCCTTAATCTCACCTTTGTAAAATAAGGCCACTGTGAGAAGAATGGGAAGGTAAACAAACATAAGGCAGGCAAAGAATAGAAAGGCTGCTATTATCTAGAAGTATGCGTTTGTAGATTGTCATTAGTAAATATTTCTAAAGGTGTCTTTGCTTAACCCCTTCATGACTGAGCTAGTTTTCAGTTTCTGTTCGTTAATGACTGACACATTTTTGCTGTGTGATTCTTCCACGGCAGTAATATACTTTTTTTACTAAATGTACCCACACATATTACCGTATATACACAAGTATAATTTTGTGACACTTTGTAAAAAAAAAAAACAAAAGAAAACTTTTTTATATTTTTTTGACAGTTTATATCAGTCACTATGACTGCTTGATAAATTTACTTTTTTTCATTTTGGGTTATTATTTGGCTGCTCCAAACTTAGGAACAGCTAATAATAACCTTAGAGACTGATCCTGACAGCATGTCAGATTCAGTTCTCACTAAAGGTTTCTGATCATGCCTAGACGATCAGAAGTGATACATTTCAGGCACAGAGATACATTGTAATATTCCTGTGCCTGAAATGTATCATAAACATCGGCTATCCTGCTGTCAAAACAAATAGCAGAGAGGTGACTCACTCTGCTACCTCCATCTGTCAAATAACAGATCGCTATTTAGTGATCCTGTATTTGTAGGTAACGGCTTCATTCTTTCATTAATGAAAGAAAGAAGCTTTTACAAAAGCTTAACTATTTCATTAATGAATGCCTCAATACTGAGACATTCATTATTGACTGGTGACCGCTAAGAATCAGCGGTTACCAGGATTACAGAGCCTTAAATAACTCGTCACGCAGTGTACGTGGCCAGTCATATAGGCACTTCGTGGAGGGATATACAGTGTACGTCTCCCATCATGAAGGGGTTAAAGGTAAGGGAAAAATTCCTCTTTAATAACACCGGGGTGATGATCTATAGTTGCAGTATTTCTGACATTAAGTCGGGGTTATGTTATGTAGTAGTAGTAGTATTTCCAAAATGACACTGGTGTTATGTCAGGTAGTTTTATTATTTCTGAGATCACATCCGGGTTAGGTTATGTGGTTGTAATATTTCTTTACTTACACCAGGGTGATGATATATAGTTGTAGTATTTGTGAAATCACACTGGGGTTCTGTGGAAATGTTTGACTTTAACAGTGTTCAGCAGATTTATTATATAAGTCATCATATCGCTGCAGAATTCTAGAATAAGGTCAATAAGTTATGTATTCACCTTGTGTGAAAGAGAGCTTCTTTTGGTTGAAGGGTTTGGTTTCAGTGTTAGAAGTAATAAAGTATTAACCGCTATGACACAGACGGAGCAGAAGCACAGCCATGTGAGATGTGTTCCTAGGACGGAGAAGTGATCGAGGAAGAGTGGTGGGACACATAGCGAAAATATCACAGCCAAGACGCTCAGCACATGTCCGACTGCAAGTCTCCTGATCTCCGTCTCATCCATTGGGTCACCTAAGAAAAGAAAATACATTAATTTTTAAAACAAATACTATAACCAAAAACCAAACATTGATGAATGTGGTCTTCATTCAGGCAATTCCATTCATTCCAAAATCGAATATTAAATCGAATGAAATTTTGATTAAAACAAGTTGAGTCTTTGATGGTGTGGTTCTGATGAGATTTTTCATATAAAAGTTCGTACAAAGATCTCCCAGTGTATGACCAACTTCACTCCTCAAACACCTCTTCTGGAAGACAGCAATAAAATGAAATTAAACAAAAAGGAAATTCAAACTGTCTGGAGCCTTGATGACCACTCTCAAATGGCAGAGAAATGAAAGGTAAAATGTTATATTTGCAAACGCGATTCATTTTCTTGGTATGGCCTGGATGGGAAGGGGGTTTAACACCGCGGATGTCAACTGGTTAAAGAAGCTCACGTTTCAAAAGAGATGTTAGGCATTAAAGTAAAACTCCAGGGAGAGCCAATCAGTGGATGGAGTTGAGGTATTGACGACCTCTATGTCCCTCATAGATCCAATCACTGAATCCCGATCCCTCTAGTCTTCAAGGTCATGGAAATCTGTTTGGGAATCTTAGAACCCAGGACACTGAGGAGCAGGACAGGAGTGGCCAGCAGTTTATCATCAGCACAACCCAAAGTGTTCACTTTCCTTAGTATTCTGGAAAAAAAAAAAAGCTGTATTTTGTGACCACCAATGAACACGCTTTGATGCGCAAGACGGATAACCTTTAAATTAGGGATGCACTGATACCAATACTAGGTTCGGTATCATTGCCAATACCGAGTATCTGGGCAAGTACTTGTACTTGCCCAAATGCTCCAATACTTATCCCAATACCGGAACTTCCGGTCAGAGGGAGATTTCCTGTCAGTGCCAGGAGGGAACATGGAGCCAAATAGTGGCTCCATGCTATTTGGCCATTAAGAAAGCACAGCAATGCAGGCGGAGTGTGCAGAGCGGCACCCCCTATAGCAGAGCGCAGTTCCGATTAATCGAACTTAATAATCGGCCAACTAATCGATTATGAAAATAATCGTTAGCTGCAGCCCTAGTACTCACCAGCCGTGCACTGACAGCTCTCCCTGTGCATCTCCGGATTCTGGTCGATTGTGACGTCACCAGCTAGATCACAGGGCCACCAGACTGCAGAGGCATCCAGACCTCTCTGCCCGTGGACTGCAGAACCCGGAAGTGCCAAACAGCTGGCTCAATGCTGATCGGCCGGGAAAGCCAGCTTCCTGGCCAATCAGCATCGAGCCAGCTTCCCAGCCAATCAGGAAGCCGGCCAGCAAATAATGACCCGCCTTGCTAATTGGCCAGGAAGGCGGCTCCATGCTGATTGGCTGACATGCCGGCTTCCTGGCCATTCAGCATCAAGCAGGCCAAACACCCAGCTCGATGCTGATTGGCCGGGAAGCCAGCTTCCCGGGCAATCAGCATCAAGCCGGCCAAACAGCATTGAGCCGGCTTCCCGGGCAATCAAGAAGCCGGGCAGCGGGTAATGACTCGCTGCCCGTCTTCCCGATTGCCCGGGAAGCTGACTCCATGCTCCCAGAAGTAATGGTATCAGTACTGGGTATTGGCGAGCACCAAAACATAAATATCGGTACTCATACTCGATACAGAAAAAATTGTATCGTTGCATCCTTACTTTAAATGAAACCAATCATGAGAAAAACATGGAAGCTGCCATAACTGCAAAAATATATATATAGTAAAATACTGGGACTCCACCATGACAGCTACAATAACCGACCTTCACTTCAGAAAATTCTAATTCCCACCTGACATGCTGACCCTTTTACTTTCATTCATTGTGTCAAATAGAGGCAGAAAGCGTGCTGATAGACTCTGCTGACCTGCGTGCTTGTTCCAGGTCGATGACTTAAAAGGCAATTAAGCCAGTGGATAAGGATAACAGTTTGGCAACTAGAATTTTCACATCATCAACAGCAGCCCCCCGTAGATCTCCCATACCAGACATCCCTTGTGCCAGAGGGAGACCACTAGAGAGAAATACAGATTTTGTATTGCTGACCTCCTTCTGCTAGCCACCACCCGGTCCCTGACAACGGTACTGTCGGGAGACACTCTGCTGATCCAAAGCCTGTAAAACCCAGCTCTGAGCACAAAAAAAACAACAACTTACCAGGGTTATAGCGGTTACCTGTTCTCTTGCATTAAAAGTAACCCCTCCCCCCCATCATGCAAGCTTTCTTCTGAATCCATCACATCTGCTTGTTTACATGGTAGATTGGTATAGCACCTGGCGGTGTTGGTTACTTTTAATGCAAAGGACCAGGGTCGTCCCTATGATGAGGCAGCCTGAGGCAGTGCCTGCCGCTCCTTTCCGGCCAGAGTCTCCCAGGTTGCTATGAGCTCTTAGCAATCTGCGACACCCTGACCAGCGTCCCGCCCAGCTCCAGACAACCAGTGACATCAGTGAGCTGGGCAGAATGCCACCCCCCCCCCCTCCCAAGGCAGCAAATATTCTAGGGCAGCACACCCCTGGAAAGGAATATGTACCCGCTGGGCTTTAACATTGAAGGGCCATTTACATCTGTGTTACCATAGTCCACCTCAGACATGTTTTCCTTTCATTTATTTTCAGCAGCTCCCCAAGGCTCTAAGGGGGCCTATATTAATGCAGCCCACGCTGGTCGTGTAAATGGGCCCCAGAGCTGCTGACTTTTCTCTGACTTCTCCCGCTGCATGGCCGTCCCCCATCAATCACTCAAATAGGCCAAAAGCAGCCAGAAATGTAACTTTTTCAGAAGATGGTCAGTGATGGCGGCCAATGTATCCAATGAGGGGGGGGGAAGGGCAGCCAGGCAGCTTCTACAGTACAGAGGGGGTTCAGGAGGACAGGAGGAGGGAAGATTGGGACAGGAGAGGATGGGGATGATGATAGGAATAGGAGGGGAACATGATAGGGGTGGAGGGGAAAGGAATAGAAGAGGATGAGAACAGAAGGGAGGATGGGGATTATGATGATGAAAGGAGTGGAGGGGATATCAGAAAAAAAGATGGGGACGATGATAGGAGTGGAGGGGATAGGAGAAGGGAGGATGGGGATAATGATAGGAGTGGAGGGGATAAGAGAAGGGAGGATGAAGATGAAGATAGGAGTGGAGGGGATAGGAGAAGGGGGGATGGGGGATAATGATAGGAGTGGAGGGCATAGGAGAAGGGGGGATGGAGATGAAGATAGGAGTAGAGGGGATAGCAGAAGAGAGGATGATGATAGGAGTGGAGGGGATAGCAGAAGAAGGGAGGACGATAACAGGAGAAGGGAGTATAGGGATGAGGGCCCCAGCTGAAGGACACACAGGTTGTAACGAGGGGTGACTTGTTGTGTACACAGATCTCACACAGCTCTGACTAGGACATTATGAGCTCGGGAGGAGTCACCCGGTTAACTAGGAGCAGTGCAGAGCACCGGTAATACCAAGAACCTCCTCCCTCTCGGGGTCACCATCACCTCACCTGCTCCTTCACCGCTCCTCCTCCATTACCTGCACCGGGAACCCGCCCGCTCAGCCAACAGCGAATCGGCCCTCGAGGTAGTCGGCACGTGACCAGAACGGGAAGTGACGTCTACAGGAAGTGCTCGTGTTTACTATCTGTCGCCTGGTGGAGACGCAAAAGAGAAGATGGTGTGTGACAATTGTAAGTGGGCTGATATTCTCTCCTGCGGTCTTTAGTAAAGACACCCGTACTGGGAGAAGGAAGCCATTGCTGGCATGCTTCTGAAACCAATAGGAGTTCCTGGCTGCTTCTGGGTCTCTGACCCTGAACAAGTATGTGTCCAGTGATGTCAGGCTTCCTGATGATCTGCCTGTACATTCCACCTCAATGGCTTAGAAAGTATTGGAAGCGTAACTGAAACAAAACATCATTTGTAGCTGTGTATAGAATGGTGAAGGGGCAGACTGTCTCTCGGGGCTTTATCACTCTCTGAGATTGTGTCTGGGAGATTTCTTCTCACTTCCTGTCCTGGTGACAACAGTGCCACCAGAGCAAAAATACAGGAAAATCTGCCACAGCAGTAAAAAGCTGACAGATGGTTCAAGCCTTTGCCTACATTACGTCTTCCCCTTAGGGGTTCAGTATAGAAGTTTGCCAGATGGATGCTGCTCGGACGACACTAGCACTCCTAGATGGTGCTGACGAGTGTAGGAATTTTATAAGTGAATCCTTTGAAGTGTATTCACACCCGAGCACAGAAATATCCTGCAATGTGGTGGCTGCATTTTTCACCTGGTGATCCTGCCAGTAACACACTTCCTGTCCCAGAGTGACAACTCTCACTGTTCTCACTGAGGTGTGTTGTAGTTCGCAGAAGTTAGCTAGGAATGTGTTTTTATTATTTAGGGGGAGGGGGACTAGTTGAGGGGAAGACGAGAAGCAACGTTGATGACATTGTTTGAGATATGATTTCAGTACCCAGAAAGTTACAAGGAAAACACATTTCTATAAGGATTAGCATCAGTATAGTAAGTTTATTGTTCTTGGGTTATCCTTCAGTGAGGGGAAATCTCTAACGGGGACACAATAGAATCACTTTTTCATAGTAGAGTTTGGGAAGAATAGAACCCCTGTCAGGTTCTTTATTGTTGCCTGTGTCTCTGGCGGGGATTTCTCTTTACTTCCTGTCCTGGTGGCAGTGTTGTCACTGGACTAGGAAGTGAGGAGAAAGCTCACTGCAAAGACCTCAGACTGCAATAAAAAATAAACACTGACAGAGATTTGTAACATTTCCAGATTCCACGCAGAACAACAACAACAACAAGTATTGGCTGGTACTACACTGGAAGCTTAAAGGAGAATTATGAGGTGAGTGATTTTCACTCCGCCTCATAATCTGAGCCGACCTGTGACAATGAGACTGTCACAGGTCGGCTCAGTAGATCGGGAAGTGAGCGAACACATACTGTCGCTCGCTCACTTTTCGATCCATACGTGCAGGGAGCCGCGACCGTGCAGGGATTCCCCCTTCCCCTGTCCGATCCTCCAGCGCTGACTGGCTGAACGGACGGGGGAGGGGGTGGGCACACGCGAGCCGATTGGCTGAAGTTGGAATTGTTGATCTCGGCACGCTCGGCTCCGCGAGCACTCACCAGCTGAGGTGCCCAGGAGAAAATGACATGACACACTGCTCGCAAAGGCAGCGCGCCACCGCTTCGCCTGCAGTGTGTCACGGCCTTTAGGGCTTGTTCACAGCATGTCCGTTGGGGATGTCTTTTTCTGCACACCACCGAACATGGATGGTGTGAACAGGGCTATAGATATCAGTTGTTTATTATGTGCTCTGTTCACACCATCCATGTGCGGAACAAACAATCCAAACGGACCTGGTGTGAACTAAAGCCCTTATAGAAGCAGGTCAGCGATGGCAGCCTATTCATTTCTCCCAGTACAGGTTTTCTTTAATCAGCGTACCTCCCAATGTTTGGGGATGGTAAAGAGGGGCACCTCCCATGTGTCCCGCGCAATGTCATTGCATGTCTCATCCGCATATACATGACGGATGATTGGGTGATTTACATATGGTTATGTGCACTGCTGTTTTCCTGTAGGTAAACTAACAAAAATAGTATATGAGTCGTGTTTAAAGGACAAATTAGCCCCCTAAACTAACCTAGAACTCCACCCCAGGTGCTTGCTAACCTCTTCATGATGCCGATGGGCTCCCACAGTGTTTACATTGTGAGCCTGGACCCTTACGTGGCGCTGCCTGCACAGTAACTTCCCTTAGACTTGAATAGGATTATACTCCTAACATCTCTACTGCAGGGCACACAGCCTCATATCATCCTGCGGTGTGGCCAACACTGGAGAACATCTTGGGATGCAGGATGTAAACTCTGGAGGCCACAGCTGGCACACCTGGGTGGTAAATGTTAGGTTAGGGAGCTCGGGAGGGTGAGCTGTATATGACATTTGACAGTAATAACAACTGACAGGATAGTTAATAAACAAAGTCGCATTGCTAGAATAAAGGTGCCTATCCTTGTGGTAAAGAATGTGAATTGGGCCGCATGAGTTTTCTCTATAATGCTAAGCTTGCACCATTTGTAGCAGTTGCTGTTCTAATTCTGCAAGTTATGAAATGATAGAAACCACCTGATTGTTTGCACCTTTCATGATGACAGAGAAGTGACACATATACTTTTCTAATGTCAGGTGAGAAGAAGCTGGGCACAGTCATCACGCCAGACACATGGAAATCCGGTGCAAGAAACACTACAGGTAAAATACCGTACTTGTGGGGAGAATGGCGTTGTGTTTCAGGATTTATTTACTGCATACATATATATAAATGGGTGCCGTTTTTTTTCAGTTGCTATGGACATCGTATATTGTGGACGTTGTTTTTATAAAGTAGACCTTGACTAGGGCTGCAGCAGCTAATCGCTTTACTAGGTGATAGTCGAGAATGAGAATCGTTGTCAACCCGTGCCCTCGCTGTGCCCCCTGCTATTGGCTATTTTAAATTGCAATAGCAGACTGGCTATTACACCCACCCACTGTCTGCTGTTAATCAACAGAGGAGGACCTGAAGGAGAACTTTCTCCTTCAGGTCCCTTCTCTGCTGATTGACAGCAGAGAGTGGGTGCAATAGTCAACCTGCTATTACACTTTGGAATAGCCAATAGTAGGCTGGCTATTGCTCCCAGCGACTGCCTGCTGTTTTTAAATTCCACAGCTAAAGCAATTGAAGTGGAAAGGTGACACTAGGGGTCTAATAGACCCCTAATGTCACCTTAAAGAGAACTTGTCACCTCCAATGTGCTATCACATAGAGGGCTTATGATAAAATAAATAATACCCCACCAAAAAACATTTAAGTCCCCTGACCCAGCGGACATGCGCATACTATCGCAAACAATATTCATGGCTAACTGTAAACTGATGACTTGGCTTTTATATATATATATATATTATTTTATTTGTCCAATTTTGGTGTTTTATTTTAAATATAAGTTTGGTTATTTTATTATATTGGCTTGGAGTTCTACTCAGATTATTTTAAATCCATGAACGTTACTAAAATGTCTAATATAATGCATGCAGAAATGAAAAATGGTCGGCAAGGGGGAAGTAATTTTTGGTTTTGGCCTGACAAATTCTGCTGCGGAATGTGCGTTGCAAGGCCATTTATTTCCATGGCACCCCAAGCGCGCCTCCCACCAGCGGTGTGATTGCCCACAGTGGAACACGCGATAATGCAACACCGTGTGCTCTAGTGCGGTGTGATTGCAAAACGTGTGCATGCAGTTTTATTCGGAAGTAACTCTTATGTTTGTAACCCTCTATTTGTGTATTTTATTTTAAATAAAAATATTTAATATTTTTTTATACGATTCATCGAAAAAATAAGCGTCCATCTAATCGATTATGAAAATAAATGTTAGTTGCAGCCCTAATCTTGACTAAACACCAAGTCTGTAATTTACAGTGTAAAAAACATACCTTGTGCAAAAAAAACCAGGTTGTCTGTCTCTTGCTGGTAGCCAAGGCATTGGTCATACTTACCTTGCTGGTGCAGAGCATCTTTAGGGACTAATATTTACCAGAGCTACTTATTGGCTAGATACTGTATGCCTAAATATCAACTTGGAAGGAGCCTTTGTTTGGGACCTTATGTGATTAGTAGCTTGGCACTGGTCACTTGACTGGCTGTTAGAGGGAGACATGATTCACTTTTTCACTAGTCTAAATTGCTATTTTCTAGTATTTTTCAATTGCATGTATAAAATAACTTTTTTCTTTATTTATGCATCCACTTTAATGGTTGGTGACCTAAAGGGCCCAACACTATAATATCAAGTTGTTGTCTGCTTCTGTATTGTCAGTGTCGTTTCCGTGGTGTATTTATTTATTTTATTTTTTTGTAGTAAGTAATTTAAAGGGATTCTGGCTAAAAGAAATCAGGTTACCAATGCTGAGTTGTTTTTGAAGGAGTATACCCCGGGGCAGGTATGCTAATCCTGCCTTTTTTACATATTGAGTTACAGACATGAAACAGACATTTGTATATAGGATGTCCTGACGCCTTATATGCAAATGCTCGTACCAAGTAGTGAAGACAGGATCAGGATGACCGGTTGGAGCATGCACCTTCCAAAATAAATCAGTGGTTACATCCCCTACATTTATCAGAACAGTTCCCATTTAACTCAGCTGGGTTTCTTTGGGTTTATACAGAATATCTACAGCAGGTTATTTAGTGGATTGATAAAGTATTGTACAGTTCTGGAAATGGGCAGTTGAATCTATAAGTGATGAGCTTATTGCCAACTGGCACATTGTCTATTCTTTAGTCAATTATTAAATGACTTGAAATGCAAATGATTGGTGATTACAGGTAACTGCCTCCCCCCCCCCCCTTTACTTATGTATAATAGGTAAGTGCTTCTTTAAGAATGAATATTTGTCACATGCTTTGGATCTGAAATGTATCGTTTATTCAAGTTCATACTCATTTCAATTTGTATCTTGATAGAAAGTGGAGGTCGGAAACTGAATGAAAACAAGGCACTGACTGCAAAGAGAGCGAGGTAAGTTCAGTTTACATGAATGACTCTCCTGGTTTTCCTTGGTGCACTTAAAGCTGACATCCACAATGAATAAGTATAAATACAAGAGTTGTGTATTCTTACTTGAATCTTGCTGTGCTTTGTGTTCAGTAGACCAGTATGAAAGGTTGCCTCTCTGTTGCAGCTTCCTGTAATAAAGACAGCTTCTTTCTTCTTGTGCTGGGTGACTGGTCTTGTATCGGACTGTTTTCATGGTCCCTGATCCTTCTGTACTCAATATTTCAGCAGAGAAGTAAGACTACTGTCTAAATGCACAAATCCTGATGCCACAATAAGCTTAGTAATGTAGTGTAAGTAAAACAGGAGCACGTTAGTTTTTTATAAAAAATCAAATAGTCATTCTCCTAATTTTATAGGTTCCCCCCTACACTGTGCACACCCTGTAGACTGTACTAACTTACTGCAGAGTTTTGCTGCAGTGACTGTGGCAAAAAAGCCACCGCACAGTACCTTCTCGCACAGCTTCATATTGTCCAACCCACGAGCATGCAGGAAAGGCTGACATTGCCACAGCTAAACTGAGTAAATGTTGCACACTGCTAGTAGGATCAGCTGGCTAAAATTGGGAGGAAGGAATGGCAAGGCTGCGAGGGAGGGGAGTATCAGGGGGGGGGGGGGGGGGGTGAGTT
>NW_017306331.1:1028392-1071865 GCF_000935625.1 Nanorana parkeri | reverse complement strand
GCTTTAAAAAGACCCTGTCACTTTGCCATGAATGGGGTGTCTTTGAGCTCTGCCTATGCTCTGGACTTGTCTTTACACAGCCTTGTGCTAATAACACCAAAACCTAATTCAAATATAGTTGTCCTCTATTGTGCCGAACTTGAAGAAGGAAGCATGTCGTTTCATCTGTTAACGATCCTTTTGGCTACAGCCAGTCAGAATGCCCAGGGCAGTTGTAGTCCTAAAAAAGATTCACTAAGCATCTAAAGTAGAGCAAGCGGTCACCATTTCATCACTTTTGGTGAGCTGACTTTTAAAGAGATGTAACAAGTATTCTATTCAAGTAAAGGAAAGGTGCCCATGCATGATTGAGGTGCCCTTATTCGCAGGCCTACCCAGGCTCTAGACATATCTGAGATTGCTGTTTATTGAGATTTGTCATAACACTTATTTTCTAAATGCACATCTGATGAAACAAAATGTGATTACTCCACAATGTACCTTGTTTTCCTGTTGTCTTAAGGTTTGATCCATATGGAAAACATCGCTTTGCCATATGTCGTATCTGCAAGAGTTCTGTCCACCAGCCTGGGTCTCACTACTGCCAGGGATGTGCCTATAAGAAGGGTGAGTGATGGAAATTCTGCCATGGACATGATTTTAATTCTGCACACTTACTTTATACTTTTATTTTCAACCTTATTTAACCGTATTTAGTTTGAGTCATGGGTCAGAGGTCACTTGACATCTGAAAACGGATTTAAAGGTATCTAAATGCACAGCAGAAGAAATGAATACTGTGACAGAGTACAATATTGAGAGTATAGTGTTGGCTAGAACTACAGAGAGAACAAAAGTGCAGAAACTGAATATACACGTGGGGAAATTCATCAAAATCTGGAGCAGCTGTGTATGGTAACCAATCAGCTTCTCTCTTCAGTTTGTTCAGTTAAGATTTGAAAATGAAAGAGAGATGCTGATTGGTTGCCATGCACAGCTGCTCCAGATTCTGTCTGCTCCAGTTTTGATAAATTCCCTTCTAAGTCTTCAGGGAAGGAGGAACATGATTGAAAACTTTAAATACATTATGGGTGCAAATAGGGTTCAGAAAGGGCAGTATTTTCAAGTGGTGGAGTTTTATTTCTACTTTACTTAAAGATCTTGTCAGAGACAAGATGGTCAGCAGCAATCACTCTTTATTCATCTCTATGGCTTAACTACAAACCTCTAAAGGGGAGCAATTAGTAGAAGCAAATGCTAAAGTAATGATGTAGCACAACTTTGACCCGATGCACAGAAAATTCACTTTTTAGAAATGCATCAGCAGTGACTAGCTACAAATCGCTTTTTTTTTTTTTTTTTTTGTTAACAAGCAATTTCTCGCAGCAACAATCAAATTCATGCTACTGGGCGACATGAGGCTGGCGATCCTGTCACTAGCCAGAATTTGCCAGCGACAGAATTGTGAGAAAATGGAGGGAAGATATATACTTTGATTGTGTCACTTCCTTACCAGCTGGGGGAGAGAGGCGTCACTCCCTTGCTGCCAAAAATGCTGCAAAACCCGAGTTGCTGGAGAAAGAGAGCAAAAAAAGAGATGCTTCGTTAGCAACAGGATTGCCAGTGTAACACGCTCCATAGGAGGAATTCTACAAAATCACCTGTGTGACATGGTCCCTAATCCCTGCCATCAGCGATTTAAGCTGCAAGAAATCACTGCTTCAAAATTCTCCATGTGACACCAGCCTAAAGTTGAAGAGTTAAACTCGATCAAAGTAAATACAGTTTTCACCAATGCGTTTGGTGTTTGGTACGATCACAAAACCTTATCTACCCTGAAAAAAAATCAAAGTTGAGCTCCAGGCAAACGGCTCATTCTAGAGATGAAATACCTAATGAGGGAGCTGTTTTATCTGCCAAAAGATTTGTATTTCTGTCCATTCATTCCTGAGGTTTACACAGCTCTACCACACAGTGCAGCCCTGTCTGGCAGATGAGGAGACCTGTTGCAGTTTGGTGACACATTTAGGTCTTGTCCCTCCACAAGCCGGTGTCATTCGGCTTTCTTCTTCTATCAGCATGTTCCTTGCACTGCAGCACAACTGACATGCTCCTTATGTTGCTTTCCCTTCCCTAGTCAGATCTTTTCTCTACTGGGGATTGTAAGGGTCTCATACCAATCAGATTCCAGTACGTATACTGCTTGTATTACAAATAAATGTCATTATGAATATAGAGCTGCAATAATTGTACATTTATATATCTGCCTTCAGTTCAGCTTTTAGTTCAGTTAGGTAGACTGAAAAGAACAGACAAATGACTACAAGACATAAAAACAACTCTGGCTACAAAATGAAGGCAGGAACCCGCTGGGCATGAAGGGGCTAACACTGGTTCTAAGTCTTACTGTTTTCTTTATCGCAAGATCAAAGTTTTCTCTATTCCGCTGCAACTTCCAGGACCGGAGAGCGCTGTCATCTCTGATGCAGCAAAGGAAAACATATCAAGAAATTCTGATCTTGTGTCTTCAGACAAGCACAGCAAAAAAAAACAAATTCCCCCGACTTCACTGTGTGTTAATAATTAATAACCTACCGTATAAGAGAATTGTTTTATGTTGAATACGTTCTCACTGCCATCTGTTTTTCTTGCAGGAATCTGCGCAATGTGTGGGAAGAAAGTGTTGGAGACGAAGAATTACAAGCAAACTTCTGTTTAATCAAAACCCACATGAACTACATAATATTTAACATGCTTGAACTGGTAAATGTTTCACCCAGTAGTTTGGGGTGTTTTAACAAGAGTTTAAAGGAAACCTGCTATGAGAGAAGTACATATGGCTGGCAGGATCCATGGCATCCTCTGTTTCCAATACTTTCCTGGACGCAAAGCAAGTATGGCGATCAGGAGGTGACACTTCACTGTCTGCCTTCTCATTCCAAGGCAATGACTCAGAAATACTGATGCTTGACAACCTGCACACCATCCATGCAGCTTGCATTTTAAAGAAACAGCTGCCCCCCCAATCCACAGAGACTGTTCCCCTTCCCCTCTCAGCACACAAAATACCCAGTATTTTTGAGTATAGGCCTCCTCCCATGATGTGACATCCCCACGCCCTCTAGGCTTCAACACCGACAGGGTTATTCACAAAAGGGTGAAGAGTTTGGAGAGGGCAGGAGAAGTGAACAATCTAGGACAACATAGCTGATTTGGAAAAATTCTCCAATTAGCTCACTTTGCAGTTCGGCTATGTTGTCCTAGATTGTTCACTTCTCCTGCCTTCTCCAAACTCTTCATCCTTTTGTGAATAACCCTGTATGTGTTTTAGTGACTACTGCGATGGGAGAAAGTGCAGCAGGGGGAGTCATGGAGAGGGGAATGCCAATATGTTAGAGGAGCAGCTTCAGGCAGACCCTGCTATGTTGTCCTGAATAGGTAACGTGACAGTGTCTCTTTAAGAAGGAGCTAAGTAATGTTAGCCTATGTTTTACCTTAAACAAATCTGTTCCAAAGAGTCACTAATATGATTTATAACTGTGTATGTAGAAGTTCTCACATCTGCGTCAAAGTTACTTGACATCGGTGTAATGTTGCTGTGAGGCCATAGCTCTAGGTGACATGCTGTGTTGGGCAAAGACACCTAAATGACATTTGTCAGTTATACTGCACAGGAAGCAGACTGTGAGAAAACATTGGTCCCCACTGTACCACGTTTATTTTCACTGTACTCCGAAACAAATTTCTATTCATTTATTTAAAAAAAACATAAGCCAGTTTCTGAAAATGATATGAAGCTGAACTTTGGGGACAATTTAAAACTACCCTTGCAGTGGGGCTCCTCCCACCCACAAATGCTGGTTTTAATCTATTGTACCATTAAAAAGTAGTTCTACTTACCTTATTCTTTGCTTCTGCAAGCTCTGTGCATCTGGTCCACCAAAGGCTCTTACCTTCAGGGCTCCATCTGTCAGTCACATACAATGAAGGACCAACAGTAATTGAGGCCGCCGAGGGCTCGTCCACAACCTGGAGCGTCAGAGGGAAGAGGCAAGCGCCGGCTGCAATGGATAAGGTACGCAAAAGTGCTTTTTATTGGTACCCTGGACAAAAACGAGCATTTAACCCTTGCAGTGTGAAGGAAGCCGTACTGCAAGCATTATTTTGAAATTTGAATGAAGTTTAGCTTTAACTTTTTTGCAGCCACAGATGTGAGTACTACGTCTGTGGCAGCAATGGCCTATAAACTCCTAGCCATTATAGCCACCGGGACTCTATTTACGTTTCTTCTAAGCCTGTCAACTTTTTGTTAGAAGTGATTCGGGAGGCTGTAAAACCGCTCAATCACACCTACAGACTGCAAACTATGGGACCTCCCTCTTGTATTATTTTTTTTAAACTTATGTTATTTTTCTTTTTATCTTGTGATGTTATACTTTGGTTCTCAGCAGTTCTCTTGAGCTTAGGATTGTTATTATGTACACAATGTAAAAACTGTATGTGCCATACGAAGTTATATAGAATATCCTGCGCTTTTGGCAGACTGATGTGGTTTGTGTATAAAATAAACTGTACATTTCAACATCATATAATGTCTGAAGGTTATTTTATTTAGTGCACGTCTGAAGATTTTTCTGTCCACAGAAAAAAAAAGTTCTCCAAGCACAGCTTACGGCTGCACGTTAAGTATGCAAGCAAATTTTCATCTATAATTAGAAATAAAAGAATGACTTTCTGAGCATTGAAATACTTCACAGAAAGTCCTCTCCCCTCCAGCGTCATTTACCCACTTCCTGTGAGCCTAGTCTGTCATAAAATCAATAGGTGGTCACTCGCACTCCAATTTGATGCAAAGTCAATCCCTTTATTGACTGGAATAGTGTCCAATTTATAGCGATGTTTCGGAACCAAATGGTTCCGTCTTTAGGCAAACATAAAGTGACTTTATGTTTGCCTGAAGAAAGAACCACTTGGTTCCGAAACGTCGCTATAACTCTGATGCAAAGTCAATCCCTTTATTGACTGGAATAAATTGGAGTGCGAGTGACCACCTATTGATTTTGTGCTATTGGCGGAGGCATCTTCGCTCGCTTCGGCACCCACCCGGACTTTGGGTTCGTTTGCGGTCAGGAGTGCGGTGGGATATTATTTGGATTGACCCAGTCTGTCATACACACCCCCTGGGCAAGTCTCCTCACGCTGGCCTGGGCTCAGAAATCATTAGGGGAGCTGTTTTGTGCTGCAATAAAGACTGCTCACCACAGAAGATGAAGGACCTGTGATGTTATACATTTTTTAATACTATTAGGGAAATTAAAATAAAAAAACAAAAGATGGTAGGCTGGAGACAGAACTCTTCTCCTTTTATGTTTCACTTGTTAAATGAATTAACTATAAACAGTAACAGAATATAAGTGCATAATATAAGAGTAGTATGAAGGGCGGGTGTCTCTTACAATATGTTTCAAAGTACGCGCCCCCACTAATTCATGTAGTTGACACATATTTTCCACCCCCATAAACACCTTTTGTTTTTTTTTTCTGTTACTAAATCAAATTGAAACTTTGAAGTGTATATACATTGTTTAGCCATAACATTATGACCACTGAGAGCTGAAGTGAAAACCACTGATCATCTCATTACAATGGCCCCTGGAAGTGGAAGTGAACATTTTGTCCCTGAAGTTGATGTGTTGGATGCAGAAAAAACAGGCAATTGTAAGGATTTGAGGGACTTTGACGAGAGCCAAATTGTAATATCTAGATGAATGGGTCAGATCAACTCCAAAACTGCAGCTCTTGTGGGATGTTCCTAGTCTGCAGTGGTCAGGACCTACCAAAAGTGGTCCAAGGAAGGAATACAGGTGAACTGGTGATAGGGTCATGGGGAACCAAGGCTCACTGATGCACTTTGGGAGAGAAGGCTGGCCCATGTAGTCAGATCCAACAGAAGAGCTACTGTAACTCAAGCTGATGAAAAAGTTAATGCTGGTTCCCATAGAAATGTGTCTAAAAACAGAGTGCCTTGCATTTTGTTGTGTATGGGGCTGCGGAGCCACAGACCAGTCAGGGTTTCCATGCTGACTTGTGTGCACCGCCAAAAGCGCTTACAATGGGCACTTGAGAATCCGATCTGGACCACAGAGCAATGGAAGAAGGTGGCCTGGTCTGATGAATCAGATTTTCTTATACATCATGTAGATGGTCGGGTGCGTGTGTGTCACTTACCTGGGGAAGAGATGGCACCAGGATGCACAATGGGAAGACGGAGGCAGTGTGATGTTTTGACCAATGTTCTGCTGGGAAACCTTGGGTCCTCCCATTCATGTGGATGTTACTTTGACACATACCACCTTCCTAATCATTGTTGCTGACCAAGTACACCCCTTCATAGAAATTCTATTCCCTGATGGCAGTGGCCTCTTTCAGCGGGATAATGCACCCTGCTACACTGCAAAAATGGTTCACGAATGGTTTGAGGAACACAACGAGTTTGAGGTGTTGACTTGGCCTCCAAATTCTCCAGATCTCAATCCAATCATCTGTGGGATGTGCTGGAAAAACAAGTTCGATCCATGGAGGCCTCACCTCACAATTTACAGGACTTAAAGAAGAACTATGAGGTGAGTGCTTTTCACTCACCTCATAGTTCTAGCCGACCTGTGACAATGAGACTGTCACAGGTCGGCTCAGTAGATCGGGAGGTGAGCGAACATATACCGGCGTTCGCTCACCTTTCGATC
Organism: Nanorana parkeri; assembly: GCF_000935625.1. NCBI lineage: Eukaryota > Metazoa > Chordata > Amphibia > Anura > Dicroglossidae > Nanorana > Nanorana parkeri. The sequence goes on along the minus strand of NW_017306331.1, from coordinate 1,065,143 downwards.
CTGTCACGGCTCTCTGCCGTGACATGGGAGGGGCTGGATTCCCCCCTCCCCGCTCCGATCCGCCAGCGTTGACTGGCGGAACGGATGGGGGAGGGGGCGGGTACAGCTGGCTCTGCATCTAGATAGGCAGAGCCAGCTGTCACGCAGCTGGGCAGATCTCGACATCGATGTCGGGATCCGCTCCGGCTGCGGCGTCACAGTATACCGCGAGCTATAGCTCGCGGTATACTAAGCTTAGGGTAACGCGAGGACGCTAGTTTGTGTCCTCCCCTTACCCTAAGGAGAACTATGGGGAAAAGCCCTTTAAAGGATCTGCTACTGATGGCTCGGTGCCAGATACCACAACATACCTTCAGAGTTCTAGTGGAGTCCATGCCTTGACGAGTCAGGGCTGTTTTGACAGCAAAAGGAGGACCTACTCAATATTAGGTGGGTGGTAATAATTTTATCATAATGTTATGGCTGATTGGTGTAGATGTTTACATCGTTTTTATTCATGTGGAAAAAAGAAACATTGATTTTACAAACACGGTGTATTTGCAAAACCCAAAAAGAATGCTGCATTTTAAATAAGAAACCTTTAAAGAACATTCATCAGTTTGCTCTTTCCTGAAGAACTACAGGGATGCTGTTAATGAAAAAAAGACAAATAGAAGGTTGTTGTGAGTCATTGTTTGAAGTTATATTACGTTAATTATAGGGAAGAAATTGTGGAGATGTTTCTTAAATGTATCTAAGCCAAGACTTCTTTTTTTTTTAATTAGTTTTGTGGATGGGAAGGGTTAAAACTCCAATATTATTGTCTGTGCTCCTGCTGGAGAGAGATTCACGCTCCACCATTTACCAGACTTTAGTACCACTTTAAGAACCCCCAATCTTATGAAGGTATTGCTCTGCTCCTTTTACTTTTTCCCTTGGCACTCTCTATATTCGGCTTTATGCTTTTTTCATTTCCACGACAATGCAAATAAAATATAGCATCAGTAGTGAAAACAAATAAAACCTAAACACCTCACATTTCTATTTCAACAGCTACTTGTAATATCTTCTTCTACCACGGTGAGGAGCTGCTGCTTTGGTGGCCTTTTCTTTTTGACTTAAAAAAACTTGTCTGAAATCAAATTATTTTAATTGCAATGTCTACTACAGCATGTAAGGGATACGTTATGTTTTCTTATTTTGTATTAATAGCTTGCATAACAGTGCGTAAAATGATTAGGTTATGGCTTATTCAATGGGAAAAAAACTCCATTGTACAGAGATGTACTACATATATTAAACAATGGAGCTATGTTCTTATGTATCACATAGAAGTTCTGTTTACCAAACAGAATGACACGAACAGGCAGCTTCAGCCAATGACACACAATTAACAAAGAAATGAACAATGAATTTAAAGTCAAATGCTTCTTTAAAATGAAAGTGCTGTGTAAATTGTCAGAGCTAAATACATAAATAAATAGGAGATATTTAGGACATATTGATGCAGATCTGTGGTCATTAATGCGTCATTAAATTTATTTTACCTGGTATCAGCCTCTTCCCAGTCCCTGTATAGCAGGGCTGGAGGGTGAGTGGAAGAAGCAGCAGAAGGAACCAAACAGTTGATTTGCTAACCAGGAGCATGCTAATAGGAGGAGAGAGCAAAATAACAAAACGCATTACTGTGTTGCTTTTGCTGTCACTATTCAGTCAGGTTGGCGGGTCCAGGATGAACTGGGCTCAAAGGATGTGGTTGTATGATGCTGGCCATCAGACTGAAGACATCTTTTGGCTGTAAAGAGCTGTGGGGGGAGAGCACTGGAATGAAAGTGAATATTGCAAAGCTGATTTTTTTTATTTATTTTTTTGATGGGCAATAATTTAGATTTTGTTATTTTTGGCTGCAGTATTGCTTTAAGACCATGACTGATGTCTAGATATAAACTTCCTTCATGACTGCTGTCATTTCTCTGTCTGGATGCTGGCATTGTTCAGGTATTTTGAGAGCCAGCGGGGGCCGACTAGCAACATACTGAAGCTTGGCTCAGAGGGAGATTCCTCCATCCATACAGTTTAGCGTAGATGTAGGGATCTGTTGCACTTTTTCCATCTGACCACAGAAAATCTGCAGATAATCCATAGTTGTATGGCCAGCTTTGGTCCGATCCCTCCAACGTCTCTCCCCCCTCCTCTGCAGCAGTCTTAGGCCCCGTAAATCATCACGTCTATACACGACGTGAGGATGCTGAGGAAGATTCCAATGCTGCAGGGAGGGCGAGACAGGCTGGATGGAGCACTGTGACAGCTTCAGGTTAGTATATCTTTGTTATTTTAGCACCTAGACACAAACAAACTTAGATAGGCAGAGGCAGCTGTCGCTCACCCAGCTGGGTGGATCTGGACAGTAATGTCGGGATCCATCCCAGCTGCGGCGGTCTCCGTATACAGCAAGCTGTAGTTCGCGATATACTGAGCTTTGGGTCAAAGGAGGACGTTAGTATATGTCCTCCCGTGACACTTAAGAGAACTATGGGGAAAAACACTTACCCCATAGTTCTCCTTTAACCCTTGCAGTGTGTGTGTGGGGGGGTGGGATGTTTTTATTAACAGTGCAAGGGGTTCATAAAAAAAATCCTGGAGTTTTTGTTTACCTTCCAGCCAGCAACAGTTCATAGGAATAAAAGAATGAGACTTTACACAGTGGTATGACTCTACCATCATCACTACAAGATCTTGGTGAACAATGAATGCAGCTCTGGATGGAAATAAATGTTGTGAGTTGTGACATTGCAAAAGCTTATCAAAACTATGCCATGGTGACTGTTTTCCCGTGATCAAAGCTAAAGGAGGTCCAATGAAATATTCGAGTGTGCCATTTTGGGGTGTTTTTTTTGGCCAGGCAGTGTAATACTCCATCACACGAACTCAGAAACTCATATTCAGTCACTAACACAGATTATTATGTAAAACACACAATTTAATTTTTTGAAGGTAACACAAAATAATCAGAATTTTCAGCACCATTAATTGAATGAATTCTTATACAGTTGATTACATGAAGTAGGATAAAACTGTGCACATCTGCACAGAGCAGCTTCTGCTATTGTTTGATGCTATTGTTTGATCAGCGAGAGGAACTCTTCTCTGGCCTTGGAATCGTCTCGGAAGATTCCATGCATTGTGCTGGTGACAGTTCTGCTGTTCATCTTCTGAACGCCTCTCATTACCATACACATGTGCCTGGGGAGGGGGGGGACAAAATTACACAGTGATGTTATGTACAGGACGCCATTGTCAGGATAAACAGAAGTAGAACATAGGGCTTGTGCACACCAGGTGCATTCAGCTGCATTGATCATCACTGATGAAACGCAAGGACACAGAGAAAACATTTGTTTGCCCCAACAGGCATGTAACATCACCCAACACTGCGCACGCACAGCGTCATGTGACTTCATACGCCCCGTCTCCAGGATGTTTTTTTTTATTATTTATTGTTTACTATTTTTTATTTATTTTTAATCATTTTTATACTTTTACTTCTTTTTTACTGTTGGGGGGGGGGGATTTTCGGGGAAATATTAGGGGTCTAAACAGCCCCCTGTTATTTCCCTTTTAAAATAGAAAAAGAAATTGAGGACACAAAGTCCTCAATCTTTTTTCTGCAGCCTCTGTTCTAAATGAATGGGAAATACAGAGGCTTCCCATTCATTCATAAAACATATTTACTATCATCCAGTTTCTGAATGGGGAGGAGCCTCTGTACTGAGTGCTACTCCCCATTGAGAAACTCATGAATGAACAGGAAGTGATGTTCACACAGGGCAAATGGCCCCAGGGCTTGGACTGGAAAATATCAAGTAACAGCCCACTGTTTCCTACAGTAATGCCACTGAAAAGAAAATCATAGGACACAAGCATGTGTGTGTAAGTTAAAATAAAGTAAACCTTGACTTTGAATGTGATCTGATGACAAGTTTGGATTGACTTGATTTCCATTAATGGACTTTGCTGGCCATCTTTGACCTAAGTCCTAGACCATTCTCTACTTTTGTTGGTTCTACCATGGGGTAGAGCATTGCGACTGTGTAAATGCATGTCTATCGTGTGAGGTTTTAAAATGTATTATGCAGTGAAAGCAAAGCCCACCTTTGCAGAAATGTAATAAACTAAATTAAATTGAAAAATGTGCATTTATTAAATATTTGCATTCAAGCCTACAGAGCAAGGTCAGTGTTTGGCGGGTGCAATGCACTGGCTCCTGCATTGTTTAGCCCCAGCCCGAAGGTCTTTATGGAGGTACGGACCTTCTGCTATGGGGTTGGAGGAGATAAACAATGGACTTCAAGTGTGGTTATGTAATCAAAGTTGTGGCTTCCTCTGCTACAGTGGCAGATGGGAGACAATATTTATGGGTGTAACATAAAACATGGTCGGAAAGGTAAACTTAGCCTTAAATGATAGAAAACTATAAAGCATGATGCAGAGAAAAGCCACCTCTGTCACCTACAGCTGAACACCTACTTAGCCTAACACTGTCCCTCTATGAAATAAACAAGGTATTGTCCTGGAATACATAAAAATGATTTTTTACCATAAATCATGGAAATAAATCACATTACTTACGAAGCTTCCATAACAACAGCTACTCCCATTGGCTGCAGAGCGTCATTGATGGCTAATGCGATTTGTTTTGTGAGACGTTCTTGAACTGTAAATATATAAATCAAAAGATGTTTATTAACAAAAGGTGCTGTAAACACTCTTTTTAAAGATATTCATGGAAATTGATCAATTTGAATACTATTTAACAATATATAAACATAAACTATGTCACCAGACCATTCATTTTAACAAAAATCTTCCCACAAGATTATGTGCACACTCAGCATATCATAGGCATGTTATATACATTCCCCCCCCCGTGTATACATCCAAAAACCCTGACACTGAGCTGTCACTCAAGTGACATTCTATAATATTCCCCTTCTATCCTCCCCAGCAGCTGCATAAAAGGTTATGTAGAGAGAGGAGGGGAGGGGGAAAGAAGCTGGGCCATCACAGACAATAATTAGCCACTAGCAGAAGAGAAGAGGGCTTTGACTTGCAAGGAAGGAGGGAGCAGTGCTAGAGAATTGACTCTTCCGGAGTCGTCAAATATTTCTAGCACATTCAAAGACACATTTGACCTTTTACCTGCAATGTTTAGGTTAGTGACAGGGTCTCTGTAATTCAGCCAGTATGTATCTTTTTGGAATATTTATCCAATAGGTCTAAATATGATAACAACCAAGCATGCTCAGCCACCACCTTCAGCTTTAGATTTTGTGTACTGGAACACAAATCTGATTTCAGGGCTGACATAAAATAATAATCCCACCCTAACATTTATTAGGATTACATCAGATTTCTTAGGTAAAAAGGATGCAGCTGAAGAAATAAGGATATTTGAGTAACATGAAACAAAGCTTGGAGTTTACACAATGCTTCCTCTCCTTGCTCCTGGCAGCTGAACATAACAGTGGGGGCATGAGGAGAAGGAAAAAATATCCAATTGGTGGGAACCGCATTAGAGTTAACCTGTTGTTTTGTTCTGCATAGGCAAAGCACAGGCCCATAGTAAAGTAACCAATATTGTAAATAAATGTGCTAAACCAAGTCCCCCCCTTGATATAAGAGCCCATATGGTTTTGTCTGCAGAGCGCTGCCACAGCCTTCTGAAAACCCCACCTTTTGGGGTATGGGGCCGGTATACCTATTTTGCACATGACAGCACTCAATGCTTGTGACACCTATCCCTAGGCCCAAGCACTCTGACAATTTCCATAAAATGTGCAGAATTTGCAATATATTTATTTAAGTAGAACTATGAGCAAAATAAAGGATGACATAAATAAGACCGCTTTCACGCAGTCCGATCAGGAGGGGATCAGTGCATGGATCCCCTGCTTATCAGAACGGATGTCACCATTATGACATCCGTGTCTGTCACATTTTTCCTCCATCTTGGGATGGGGGAAAAAAATGAAATTACAGGTCCCATGTTTCTATGGGAAGTCAGACTTGTGTCAGGTTAGATTTGGTTTTTACAGACCTGGCCGGAGCCGGGGTAACTGGTTATAAACGGACACCAGTCTTTTTAGATCCAGCTGCCTATAGACTAACATTGGGCTTCCGATCGGATCCACCTGAAAAACTGACTGGCGTAGCTAATCAAAAAGCCCATGTGAAAGGGCTCTAATGCAGTCTTAGTAGCATTTACACAGCAGTGTTTGTTATTCCTAATTCTCTCCGATACATAGTTTTATTGCTTGGTAATCCGACCAGTAAATCTATTACCATTACAGGAAGTCCCAGGCTAAAGGGCCAGAGCAGCTGTCAGTCAACCTAAAGGTTGCATTGACTGCAGTGGATTGGATGAAAGCACATCTGCCTGCAGTTCACACAGCCATGCTGCACATTGGGAGCTGGGGTCATACAATTAAATTCATAGTCTATTTTTTAATTTTGAGGAGAGTATGGAAGGGTTAAAACTCCTGCCAGGTTATATTTTGCTATCTGTGTCCTCCTGGGGAAATTGACCTGTATTTCCTGTTCTGGAGATGCAAAAGAAAACAAGAGAGAATCCCAGAGAAAAATCCCATCTACAACAATTGTCACCAGAACACTTGTTCACATTCCATTGTTTACCCTCACCTCTTGCTCTGGTGACCACTCTGAAATGTTGGATTTCTTCTTTCATCCTGCATTAGTGACAAGGGTCACTTTCTGCCTTAATGACAAGGGTCACCAATTGAGAAGGTGAATCTCCCCAACAGGAACACAGACAATGATACAAATTTGGCAGGGGTCTAACCCTTCCCCACTCAAGGCAAAAAAGGTTTTGCATTGATGCCCTCAGAGCAGTAACCTGCAATTTTCTCCACATTAAAAAAAAGTAATGTTTTCCTACAAACCTTGTAGCCTTCGGCTGAAGATTTCAACAATCCTGAAAGAAAAAAATCAGCAGTCAGCACCAGTATGTCATGTTGTACTAATTGCCAGTCATTCACCTCAGATACTGCTGCAGAATAAAGCAGAATGTAGGAGTCTTCTATGATAAATAACCATAACCAGGCATATTTCTATAAGTATTATATCTTATGCATAACATAACTCTAGTCCTCAGCTTCCACACAGTGTTGACCTATGTGTTCAGTAATGACTTACCTTGCCAGCTTGCTCAGTCCGACTACTTTTCTGTTTGGTAAGTAGCCAATATGAACCTACGACAGTGAGAGAAGACAAACATGTTAAATATATTTTCTAAAAACTTTGCAAGCCTACAATGAGATAACAGTAGAGGCTGATATTGTTGAGCGCTCCTCCTGAAAATGCTGGTTACCTGCCTGCAAAACTGACTCTTGAAGTACTTTGAGTCACTGACCCAATGCCAATAAGGACTTCTGAGTTTTATGATCTGTAGACTTGTTCCAAGTCAAATAATCAAAAGTATTCAAGCCAGTGGGTTAGCCTTTTCATAAGGTCGTCAGCAGTGACAGTTGCTCACGACTGGTTTACTTGTCAAGCAGTAAATATGCTTTAAAACAAGCCCACTGACCTCTGTAACTGCAGGCACTCTGGAGCAATTAATTCTCAAAACTTCCAGATAAAGCTTCTCGAATTTACTTGCACTTTTCATTTGACTTTCACTTTCGCTCTGTAGCTTAGATACCACCTACCAGCAGTTAGTTGGAAGTCTTCAAGCCTTAAAATCGCTAATGTAAACACAGAGCAGGGGTCCAGGAAGAGGGGGAGAGCAGAGTGCTGAGACTGCATTTAAACTTTACTGCACCTCTTGCGAAATTTGAGAATGAATTGCTCTACAGTCTCTGCAGCTACGGAGGTCCACTAGGGTTTGTTTTAAGCACATTTACTGCTTGTTTAGGATATGTAAATATTTGAATGTCTATAGCCTTTTTACAGTTCTACATTAAGCACTTTATGATATCTAACAATCAGAGGTAGATTGGGGACACCTATGCTGTATTCTTTGTTCCAGCTTTAACATATCAGTTACTTTCTTACTCTTTCCCTCTCTCTGTCTTTTTCCCACTATCCCCCCATTTATTTCCCTTCCTCTTGTTTTGTCTTTGTCTCTCTCCCCTCTCTCTAACACTCTCCTTTTTCCTTCCTCTCTATCTATCTTTGGACCCCCTAAATCTCTCTCTGCCCCCCTATCCTTTTCTTACTCCCCACCCCCTTGTTATAGTGTCTCCTAAACTTTGTTGCGTACCTTGCCAAAAAATGGTACCAAGTGATGTTCACAAAGAGAAAACACATCGATGTCCTTAACAATGACAATCTCATCATGGTTCTCATCAAATATGGCATTGTTGAGTATATCTGGAAACACAAAATGATATAAGCATTAACTATCAGTCTTCTTGAACCACAAACAAAAGTGTCACTGAGAAAAGTGTAAAAGGCCACTATTATGAAAATATTGTATTCTGATAACTGTGTCTGGTTATTGCAATAACTGTTATTCGGTATTTGAATTATTTTTTTAACTATTTAGCTCAAGTTACAGAGAAACTGCCCGAGACCACTAGTGGTACAGAGAGACTTACCATACATAGGGATTTCCAGAGACTGCACTTTACAAACAAACTGCTGAACACTGTACAATGCAGAAGCAGTGTCTGAGACTGCACTATACAAATTGACAGAAGGACTGCAGCACATAGCAAGCTTGAAGAGTCTGTGGCATACAGGGGTGCAGGGAGCTGCCAAAGAATACTTATATTACTTAAAAATAGCCAGAGACTGCCAAATATGGAAAGCATGCTAATGAAAAATACGGGAAGGCCACCAGTGACAGCACCATACAGAGTGTTTGCTAGCACTGCGCTTCACAGAGTGACTGCCAAAGACTGTACTATACAAAGGGACTGCCAAAGACTGCACTATACAGAGGGACTGCCAAAGACTGCACTATACAAAGTGACTGCCAAAGACTGCACTATACAGAAGGACTGCCAAAGACTGCACTATACAAAGTGACTGCCAAAGACTTTACTATAAAGAGTGACTGCCAAAGACTGTACTATATAGAGGGACTGCCAAAGACTGCACTATATAGAGGGACTGCCAAAGACTGCACTATATAGAGGGACTGCCAAAGACTGCACTATATAGAGGGACTGCCAAAGACTTTACTATGCAGAGTGACTGCCAAAGAGAGTGACTGCCAAAGACTATACTATACAAAGTGACTTCCAAAGACTGTACTATACGGAAGGACTGACAGAGGTTGTACATACAGTGACTGCCAGAGACTGGACTATATAGTGATACTGCCAAAGACTAGACTATACAAAGAGACTGCCAGAGCAAGCACCACACAGAGGGAATGTTAGAGATTGTGACATACAGAGATTACAAAAGACGCATACAAGACGAATAGAGGCCGTGAAGTACCGTGTTTCCCCGAAAATAAGACACTGTCTTATATTTTTTTGGGCTCAAAAAAACACACTAGGTCTTATTTTCGGGGTAGGTCTTATTTTTTGTTTTTAATGTACAACAATCCACACTTATTCATATGTACAACAGTCTACATGTATTCAAGTACAAACATATGGTGATCAGGGCAATCAGGGGTGCCGTACCTTTCCAAGAGCAATTTGGTAACCGATCGCTGGCCAGAATGAGCGAAGCGCGCTTTCACTATCATTCCTCACAGGCGGAGTGCATTTCGTATCACTCCGCCTGTGACAGGAGCCGTCGCTATAGAGGAGGCATTGGCTTATGCGGCTCTGCTCCCTCCGCTGCCGCCTCGCTACCTCTAGTGCTGGCTTTGTTGGCACCGCTGATTCTCTCCTGCCTCTCCCGCGGCTCTTCAAGATCCCCCTTATGCCACCACCGGCCCTGGGAATGGTCACAACTAGGTCTTATTTTCGGGGTAGGTCTTATATTTTAGCAATTCCCAAAAATAGTACTAGGTCTTATTTTTGGGGGTAGGTCTTTTTTTCGGGGTAGGTCTTATTTTCGGGGAAACAGGGTATAGAAACTGTCAGAGACTGCACTGTAAAAAGAGACAGTGCAACACAAAGAGAAATGCCAGATAGACTGCACCACAAAGATTACTAGAGAGGTTGCCATATAGAGATAGTACCCCATACAGTAAAACTGCAACATACAGAGTTATTGGCAGAGACTAAGCCATATACAAAAAAAAGCCAAAGAGTGTGGTATACAAAGACACTGCACTATACAGACCCTGTTGTATGAGGGTATGGGTAGGCAACCTTGGTACTCCAGCTGTTGTGGAACTACAAGTTCCATGATGTACCAGAAGTCTCTGACAGCCACAGACATGACTACCATGATGAGATTTGTAATTTGACCACAGTTGGAGTGTCAAGATTGCCTACCCCTGGTATAGAGTGACTGCAGATATTCTGCTATACAGAGACACTGTGCAATAGGGAGACCTTAACAGAGACTGTGCCATACAAGGGTTTTACAAATTGTCCACACAGAACTGAGGACAATACAGACCCATGCAAGGAAGCCTATGATGTGATGTGTGGGTGATGTGATAGTGTGTGCAGTCAAGAGTGTATACCTCGCAATGTTTGTAGATGGAAACTAGGACTTTTAGCACAAAGTATGGAGGAAAGGATACACTCCTGCTATTTTTTGAGGCCCATTAAGAATTAATGAGTACAAAATTATTATTTATATATGTTTACATTTGCTTTTCAATGTAACAAATACAACAACTTAGAAGTTGGGTGAATGGCTCAGCGCAGTATAACACGTTTGGTAGATAAATTAATATTTATAGAGGTCTATACATCAGACCAAACAAGAGGGACAACTGGGGGGAAAGAATGACAGATGGATTTGGTTCCAAAAGGGTGACCATCCCTCCAAATGATGGACAGCTAGCTATGGGAGTGCCAGCTCCAAATGCCAACCTTTGCACACAGTATTTGCCCTCTATCCCTCACTGGAACCCCATAGAGGGCTTCCTTGCATGGGTCTGTAGTAATCTGCAACTGGCCGGACCTATGTCAGACCATTTAAAAATCCTGTGCATGACTTCCCAAAACTAAACACGGCAAATGTTAGATGTGGCACAGAAAATGGCCGTCTTTCACAGACCTATTATCTGAAAATAGCTGGAGATAAAATAAGTTAGGCTTCTTTTTAGATCGGCTTAATGCCAAACCGTGGTAGGCAACCATGGCCCCAGAGGCATTGCAAGACTCAGACACCCACAGGCATGACTCCCAGAGACAGAGGTGTGGTGCGATTTTTATTTGCACCGTAGCTGCAGTGCCAAAGTTGCCTACGTCTGCTCGAAACCTTAAGATAATTTGGAGGTAAGTAACAGGTTCACCAGAATGTAAGCAACATGTACTTACCTTCCACCAACTACCCCGCCACTCCAATCCAGTCCGCCAGAGACCACAACGTAGGTTTAGACTAACCAAGCAAACTAACACTTACTCAGGGTTATGCACACCACCAACCTTGCCTGCCCCGGATACAGACTGGGCTAGTCAATTAGTTCAAATGCTGTATTGTAGGGAGACAAAGAAAGTATCACATGTGTCCCCATATCAAGATGTACTGGATAGTACACAGGCAGGCCAGTGGCAGATCCAGGTGGTGGGAGGGAGCGTGGAATATAAGTACATGTACATTCTGTTCCATAGAGGTGGGTGGACCTGTTTTTTTGTCAAGAATGGAGATCGAACAGGTCATTATAAGTGCTATAATGGTAGACTAACTGGGAATTCCTTTCTGACACTGTGAATGCAGTTAAAATGCAATGGTGGTGTACAAAGAACAGCAATCCGGACACTGAAGTCAGATCAGTGAGAGATCAGTTCTGATTGGTTGATTCTAACATAGAACAAGCATGTGCATATTACCTCTCACTGACTGCATGCTTCTCCTATGTCAGATAATTAAACATGAGGATGTTAGCCCCCAGATTTGCAATGGTGCAATGGTGGTGTACAAAGAACAGCAATCCGGACACTGAAGTCAGATCAGTGAGAGATCAGTTCTGATTGGTTGATTCTAACATAGAACAAGCATGTGCATATTACCTCTCACTGACTGCATGCTTCTCCTATGTCAGATAATTAAACATGAGGATGTTAGCCCCCAGATTTTATCCCTCATAAACAAGTCACCAATTGCAGCTTCTATATTTCTATCCAGGTAGCTTCACTTCAAGTTAGTCTATACTGAAGATGTAAACGATAACTGGAATGACTGCCTACCAAATGCTTGTGTATCATGATCAATTGCTTTTTTCTTATAGAACATACTATTTTTACCTTTTTTCGTGTTCTTATTGCATCTTAGTGCTGCTGATCTCCTCCAGCCCCTTTCAGCTAATTCATACAACCCTGAAGGATATTTTGCAGATGGGGACACGACAATGTCACCCTATAACAGGAAGTTCCTGAACAAAGACCCATCTGGCAGGATTAGGAGTTATTAGGACTATGAGGGATTAGGACCTGCAGATTTAAACATGTTAAAGATTATCTGAGATATTAGTGATTGGGTTTACATCTACTTTCATTTTTTATGTGAACAGAAGAACAATTTTCTGTAGCACTGTGTCACCTGACCTGCACTAGACTTACTATGTATTCTAACCTAGGACTAAGAGCAGTATACGGATGTACATTATAAAGCCAAGCAAGTGACTGCACAGCCATGGTGGTACGAGGGTTTAAGTGGTTGTTACACGTGAGATCCTTCTGTGATAATGATACACGGGTCCACTTTAAAGCAGATAACCTGTTTTCCTGGTTTTGATGCAATTTTACTGGGCAAAACGTTATTAATAGTAGAGCAGAATTAACATTTTGTTTAAAGCTGAAGTGTTTGCAAAAACATTGTTGCAGCATTAGCTAGGTACCAATAAGATGCCTCTAATGATGTGTGCCCTACTGGTGGCTGCTGCTTCTTCATTTCCCAATGTTAATTACACGCAGCCTCTGACGTTGATATCACTGCAGACATTCCGGCAGCAATAGTTGGGACTGGAGCATGCTGATCACAGAATGAGCTCCTTTATTCAGAAAATATCCTGTTTTAATTTGAAAGAATACAAGGTATTCTGTGAATGGACAAGGGGCATAGGAGCATTATGATCTCCCCATGTCCAATCACAGAACGCCTTCTATTCTTTGATAAAGAGGACATTTTCTGAATGGAGGAGCTGTAAAGCAAGCGACGCCCCGACCGTCAGTTTCACCATCAGAACTTCAGAGGTGACATCACCATCAGAGCCTGCCTGTAAGTAACAAGAAAGGAGCTGCAGCCACCAATGGGGCACACATCATTAGAGGCATCTTATTGGTACCTAGATAATGCCCCAATAAACTTTTTGCCTACACTTCAACTTCAAGCAAAGGATGATTTATGAAAGTGTGTGAGTGAGTCACAGAAAGCCTAAACGGGATCTCTGATATCACTTTTACTTGCTTCCTCTGTTGCATAAACTGCATGCTTATTTATAGTCAAAAGCAAAACTGTTTTACATTGACACATGCACAGCTACCCAGACTATGTAATAAGCCAAAGAGCAATGAGCAAAGTGCAGCAACTAATTAGCATGATGGATAAATTGTGGCTCTCTGCATTGCCTGAAAGGCTTTGGATCACCAGAAAATATTTCAGTTCTACTTTGTTACAATAGGACTTTATGCAAATTTGTGTCTATTGTTTCGGGTGGTGGGAACGGATTGAACGCTGTCCCCCTTTTTTTTTTTTATAGTTGCATGTATACCTGTGGGGGGATTCACACTCACTTTCCTTTCTGCCCCAGTTACCCTTGTGACAGAAAGTACAAATTCTAAAAGCTAAAGGTTGCCACTTTAAAAGTTGTCTCTTTCTCATCTCAGAAGGCTGGGAGCTTGACTTTACTCCAGGTGTCAAGGTGGACTTACCATGAATACTTTCTTGGTATCCTTTGGTAAAATACTGCATGGCTTTGGCAGCTCTCAGGGGGGTCTTCAGCAGTCCCTCTCTTTCGGGGCTCTCGCCCAGCTCTCTGAGGATGGTGGTGTAGGCACCCTCTAAAATTGGCAGCTTGTCCTGATCATGCTGCTCATTTTTGCACTGTTTCAGATTTTGCTGTATCAGAGTCTTTTTGATGTCCACGGTGCCATTGCTGAAGCTGGTCATGTAGTTGCAGTTGACTTCTCCATTCATGTGTGTGTTCATGATCACAGCCCAAAGGGATGAATGACCACAACTGGACAGCTGGCAGTGATAGATCAGGTGCTCTGAGCAGGCTGTGAGGACTAGGACTCATCCAAAAAATGCCTCTTCTATTTATACCCAATCAAAACACCACAGCCAATCTGTGAGGAGTGGCAATGACGCTGTGGCTGTCAAGTGTAACACTGGAGTATTCATTTCCAATGGCATGGCTCTTGCTCCCTCAGGCTACAGTGCAGATGACATGTGCACATCACCGGTAGGGAGTAAGATGCCTCATAAATAGGTTAGCTATGCTGTTCATCCTGATCAGCCTGACATCCATATGGCCTCTCATTCATTTTAGGCTATCACAGTTTCTGCAATTAACATGCTGATAATGTGCGTCAAACACATGGCACATCCTCCTCAAGGTCAGTCTGCTGGTTATCATTGGTGAATCACTGGAATTGATGTAGTAACTGCTCATCTATTGGGAGAATGGAAAATATTGCATCTCATAAACTGGAGCAGAGGTACTCTGACCCTCAAGGCGAACACATAGAATGTTAATTGCTTTCTAGTGAAAGATTCAACGTCACGTTGTTTAATGCAATACATTAACGCCAGCTGACACAATTGCCTGTAACAGCTAACTAAAAGACACCTATTGCAAAGAAATATTCTATTCTGGTGTCTGAATTTAGGTAATTAATGTAATAAACACCTTTAGTGTATTTTTTTCTTTTTGGTATTTTACATGTTCATATTATTTCACTGCATTACACGCAGGTCAAGCTGTCCAGTGTGAGGAGGAAACTCTGCACCAGCTCTTCTTTACTTGCATAGCTCTGGGAATACGCTGCCTTTGTTTCCAGGAATTTTGCACAACACAGCCAACAGAAGCCAACCATCTAAAATAATTTTAACAATATTATTTGCAATTTGCACCACTCTCACCAATGTGCTGCATCACATTGTGTTGTGAGAAAATGAGAGCATGCTGCATTTAATAGCAGTTAAACCTCCAATAAAATCCATGGAAATCTCTATTTCATGCACAATTTGCTTTAGTTTTTTTGTTTTTATTTCACGACAAGGAACAAAACAGAAAATGATGTTAAAAAGAAAACACCACACAATAGGTGTATAAAATGGATAGGAGACACATAGAAACTTAAAAAAAAGGTCATTAATGTACATAATCATTTGTAAATGAAAAAAAAAATGTTGTTCAACACATACAAAGTGAATGGATCCAGCGATCACAGGAAACACAAACCACTGTTTGCATCTTAAACTGGAGGGTGTACAGATAATCCCCCCCCCCCTCTAAGATTTGTAAAAGAACTACAGCCATTAGAAACTATAACTATAAAAGTATAAAAAAATGATAACAATATCAGGCTATATGCAAGTACATTGTCACAGGTAGGCTTTATTACCGTCTTATGGTTAACAGTGCATCCAAAAGAAAAAAGAGCAGACACACACACACACACACACACATTACTTTGCATATAGGTACAGTTTAATTAAAATGATTCAACCCCCATTGCAAATTAGGTTTATTGGCAAAATGTACAGACTTTCAGCTCTTTCCAGTGAACAAATCAAACAAAAGCAACTGAAAGAGGTCAACATGACAAATGTTTCAAGTGGTTTCCCCAAATTCAACAGGACATGCATCTTTTAACTCCTCATGAGCAATGACCTCCAATTCAGTAAAATTCTTGGGTTTAAATCCCACCAGAGATTTTCTATGGGTTTTTAAAGGGGTTCTAAACTGTCCGGGTTTTTTTGCCTATATCTACTGCTAGCAAGCAGTAGATATAGGCAAGCAGTTTAGAAAAAAAACCAATGCTTTAACTAGGTTAAAACTTACTTCGTTATCGCTGCACGCTCCCGCTCCGAGAATCAGGAACTGCTCATACGGCCGCAAATGATCTTGGGGCGGGCGCATGCGTAGTTCCGATTCTCGGCCGGGAGACGAGCAGAGACGCAAGGTAAATCTATGGATGCGTGCACCCGCATGCAGACACCGCTGGATCGGAGGGACAAAGCAGTCAGCGCTGGATCGGAGAGCCGCCGCACCGCTGGAGGGACAGATGAAAACATCAGGAAAGAATGAAGAGACATCATTTAAGGTAAGTGCTAACATTAACATGGGGCGAGGGAAAAAATGTTTTGACTTTAATGTCACTTTAAGTCAGGTGACTGTGATGGCCACTGTAGCATCTTCCAGGACTTCTTCTGCAACCAAGCCCTGGTGGATTTTGAGGTTTTCTTGGGATCACTGTCCTGTTGGAAGATTCAATGATGACGAAATTTCAACTTCCTCACAGACGGCATTACTTTTTCTCCTAGGATTTCCCGATATTTCAATGAATCCTTCTTGCCTTTCTCAAGCTGCACATCACCGTCCACCGGCCACAGTCAGCCAAGATTGATGCGTTTCAGGGGCAAGCCCCCTTCTTCAGAATCAGTCAGTTATTCTGATAAAGAGGGCTTGCCCCTGAAACGCGTCAATCTTGGCTGACTGTGGCCAGTGGGCGGTGATGTGACCGCAGGCGACTGTGGTACATAGTCGGGGCGATACCATGTTGGGTTAACAGACAGTGTGGCCTCTTGTTTGTTGTTAAAGCATGATGGAAACATTTGCTTGTGAGTACTTTTATCCCTTGTTTTATTTATTTTAATAAACGATTTTACACACGGAGGTGGCGCTCTGTTCCCTTTTGCAACCTATTTTAAACTTTAAATATATCAAAATAACCTGTTAGTAAAGTGTGCAGTGATGTTACTCCAAGAACAAGTGTGTTACCTTCGTTTGTTCCACTAAAGCCAAACTCCAGGCAGATATAACAAACACACAAAATCAGGTTAAAAAACATAACCAAAATAAATGTAATCAGAAAAGTGGCTGATTTTGATCTTGATAACAGCCTGCTGTCATCCTCTGCACAGCAATGCCTACCAGGAGAAGGCCTAACCCTAAGGTGGTGTAGCCGACGAGGGTGGCGGCGTTTCGCCGGCGGGCCAGAGTCAAGCTCGGCGCCTGCACTCGTCGACCCCGGTGTCGCCGTCTTCCGGGCCGCGTCCGCCCGCTCCCCTTCTCGGGTGCCGGACGCCCGCCCGGCCGCCGGCTTCTCGTGGGGCCCCCGGCGGCCTCTACCCTCGGCCGGGGGCCTTCGAAAACGTCCGCCTTTCGTCCCCCTCGGCGGGGAACGTCCGTCCTCTTACATAGTTACGCAGTTACATGGTATTTGAGGTTGAATAAAGACGTTAGTCCGTCAAGTCCAACCTATTGGGATCTCGTTCTAGGAGTACCCGCACCCCTGTCTATGACGGTCCCTTAAGAAATCGTCCAGAAGTTTCTTGAACCGTCCCGCGTTCTTTGCTGAAATCACCGCCTGCGGCCGTGAGTTCCGGACCCTAACTGATCTTACCGTGAAGAACCCCCTTCGCCCCTCGTGCTGGAATTTTTTTCCCCCAACGATTTTAGGCGATTGAGGCCTCTGGTTTTTTTCAAACAGTTTATCGCTAATGTTGTTACCGCTATGGAACATTTTGTACATGGAAATCGTATCCCCCCCTCGATCTCCTCGCCTCCGATGCGAACGTGTGTAAATTTAGTAGACTTGTCTTGTGGCTCTGGTCCTCCGTACCCCTGATTAGTTTGGTTGCACTCCGCTGGACTTTTTTCCAACTCGAGGACATCTGTTCTCAGTACCGGTGACCGGAAATGGGCCGCGTACTCCAGATGCGGTCCAACCGAAGGTCTTATAAAGTGGCAAAATTATAGACTCGTCCCTGCCACACATCCCCTTCTTAAAACGGGACGAAGCCCTGCTAGCTTTGTTTACAGCAGCCTGGCACCGAAAGCTACCTTTCGGTCTGTTGTCTACGATGACCCCCAAATCCTTCTCCGTTTCTGACTCCCCTAGCGGCACACCCGTACTTGCATGACCCGTTTGTCTATTTTTATGTCCAAAGTGCACGACTTGGCATTTATCGACATTAAACCTCATCTGCCACATTAATGCCCGCTCCCCTATTTTATCCGGGTCCTCCTGTAATGTTATAATGTCTAAGTCCGTGTCGATTACCCTCCCGATTTGGGTGCCCTCCGCAAACACGCAAATATCGCTGTTAACACCCTCCCCGATGTCGTTAATAAATAAGTTGCCCCCTCGCTCACGACGAGCTGGCCGCAGGACGCTTTGTACTTTTTTCTGATTTTTTCCCCCCCACAGTAACGGAGGGCGACGGGGGTGCTGCCCCGTGGTGAGCGGCACCTCTTTTCAAGCCGAGAGTCAAAATGGAGGAAATATGTGGGGGGTACAGTTCCAGTGGATTTTTATATAATGGGGGGGGGGCAAAAAAATCTCTGCCCCGGGTGCCCATAACTCTGGTTACGCCACTGCCTGTTATCAATGAACAGGGATCATCTATACTGAGTGTTCCTGTTCATTGAGAATATAGTATGTTTACTATAACTACAATTATGAATGAACAGGAGGGGATATAGATCACTCCCATTCATTCATAATTGAGGATATAGTAACCATACCATGTCCTCAATTATCTACATACACTCAGTGATCACTGAGTGTATGTAGCCTACTCTCCTCTCTGACACACACACACGCTGTCACAGGAGGCTGAGCGAGCGGTGTAGGAAGGAAAGCCCAGCCTCCTGTGACGCTGTCTCCGCCTCCACACCGCTCTGCCGGACTGTGATAGGCGGCTGATCGGTGTGGGAGAGACACCGGCCAATCGCGGCGGTCTCCTCCCGCAGCGCTCGGCTGGCTCTCACTTTCTCTCCTCCCTGCTGGGGTAAAGAGCAGCGCCCAGCGGGGAGGAAAGAAATCACAAAACGGCAGTAAAATTGCACTTTTGGCATTTAGCCAAAAGTGCAATTTTCGGCCGGCGGCGCCCCCCTTCATCTTTTCGCCCGGGGCCAGCACACCGGCCGCCCCCCCGGTTGTTACGCCACTGGATCTGGGCATCATTGTACTCACCTTGTATGCTATGCATATAGTTAAATCCTCTCTACTCTATCCAGAGCAAAATCCAAGTTCGGCTGCAGACACTTTAATACATGTATTCCTCACTTAACGACCGAGTTCCGTTCCTACGACCAGGTCGTCAAACGAATTGGTCGTTGAGTGAGGAACTCTATACAGCACTGTGCTGAATTAGTACAGTACTGTATAGTGTTGCAGATGTACAGTACCGAAAAGTGTACTGTACATCGGGCAATAAAATACTTACCGAGACCCGCAGTGAGAACGGAGGACATCACTTCCGCCGGCGACACGTAGCTCTGACGCACAAAGTCGGAGGACGGTCGTAAGTGCGAGTGGTCGCAAAGCAGGTAAGTCGGAAAACGAGGAATGTCTGTATATTCACAATAAGTCAAATGTGTTAGAGCTCATTCACACCATGTGCAGTGACCTGGGTTTTTCTGCACCGGACTTAAACAGTGGTTTTCTATGTGCCTCATTCACACTACAACGCTGTGGAAATGTGCATTGCAGTGAGTTGCGTTAAAATGCAGCATTTTTGAGTTACCACAATGCACACGAGTGCATGTAAATGCTATACAATGCACAGCAACTGAAGGAAAGAAAAAAAGGTAATTCTTTTGACCTTTCCAGGAATAAGGACTAAAAATCCTCAATGGATGACATTAAAATTCATGACATTGTTCATAAAAATGCAACATGTAGGAACGCACATGTTAACGCATGTAAATGTGCATGCATTTTCAATTTTTTTTTTGTTTAGCATGGTGTGGAAGAGCCCATAAAAGAAAGAACAAATTGATACATCTGCTCCAAAGCTAACACGTCCACATAGGTTTCGAGCACAGACAGGTGAAGATTGTAGTAGGGAACTGTGTTATAGTGGAAATAATGATACTTATAAAACTGTGGGAGGGTTTATGTGTGAGTTCAGTAAGTGCATTTTAGTGGGGAAGGTGGGAAGAGAGAAATGTTTAGTGGTAGAATCCCTTACCCTTAAGACATATATAATGATTTGGGAAAATATAATTTGTGTAAATTGTTTGGACTCACTGGAGTGGAAAATGTGCTGTTTATGAATTGCCCTTCTAACTCTCTATATCTCCATTGTAGGTGACTGCACTCCAATGACGTCCTTTCCGTTTAACTAATCTGAAGACTGACACAAGTTTAATGTGCTGAAAATGAATTTGTTATACATTGTGCATGTGCAGCATACGTGAGACTGGAGCTCGTGGATATTGGATTCAGTTAGTGAGTGATGATAGAGAAGACAGATCAGATTGCTATCCTTCTCTTTAAAGAAGAACTCTAGGTACTTTAAAAATGAACCCTTGTGGTGGGGCTACCCTCACACTGCAAGGGTTAACTGCTCTCCTTCCTGGAAAGTTGGACAAACCCGAGAGAAATACACCACAGTAAATAAAATGGAAATAATTTAATGTTCCTTGGGCGGCCCGGTACCATTTGATCCACGGACCGGTACCGGTCCGAGGGCCCGGGGGTTGGGGACCACTGGTCTAGAGGACGGCATTCAGAAGATACACTCTCGGGCCTGCTGCAATAAGGGCTCACCTTTCCACCCCTCCACTCCGGCTTTTTTATGTCCCTTGGTGTCCTCAAATCTAATGCAGGTGAATGGATCCCCATTAGACATCGCGGTTCCTTAGACTACCGGAGCTTAGGGAAGAAGAAGCTGCAGAGACTGGTCCAGCAGCCAGATGGGATCAAGAATCAGGTAGGTATATTTTTTATATTTGAGCCCATTGCTATATGGGGCTAGCCCCACTGGAAGAGTAATATTTTTTTTAATTCCTGGAGTTCCGCTTTAAAGTCTTCTTTTAGTCTTGCACAGTTGTCAAGACTCCTTTCCTTACTGAAATTGCTTACTTTGATTTTAATGCATACTCTGAGCCTCTCAAACTCATTAAAAAGCTGCAGGAAATCAGATAGAGCCTGCCTCATTTCCTCACTGGTGGACATCCAGATCTATCTAGATCTATCTAGCTCTTTCCTCCCCAGTCTTAGTGCCCAGGGCCCGTTCACACCATCTAGTGTGTTCATGTTACAGTTCCTTGACATGAACACACTGGATCGCATAATCAAAGCCTCCCCGCATTTTGGGGTGGGAGGGGACATGGCCATTCTTTAAAATGACACCGAAGACACGCCACCTGTCCGAAGTGCGATTGCCTGCACCAGAACGTGTGGTACAGCAATGCCATGCGTTCCAGTGCGGTGCAATCACAAAAAATAGTGCATGCTTTAATTATGCAATCCAGTGCGTTCCTGTCATGAAACTGTGACATGAATGCACTGGATGTTGTGAAGTGTCCCTCAATCACACTAGCTTGCATGCTAAAACGCTGAGTGTGCTTGGTGAGGTCCACCTGGAGGCAGTGATACAATGTTTAAGTGCACAACACTGCTTACTGTGCTTTTTTTTACTCTTTTTGGAGTGTACAAAGTGTACACCCTGTTCAAGTCTGCTGTGGTGTGGTGACCTGCAGTACAATAAGTCCCCTACATACAAACATTCAAGTTGCAGACTTTGAAAGATACAAACATGCGTTTGCATGTCTAATCATGTAAGTTACTTCACGTGTCTGGCATACATTGTCATGTGTGTGTGCTTTTGTGTTCTTTCCTGTACAGTACTGCAGACATCTCAACTCTCCCGGACGTTCTAGCAGTCTCCCGCTATCAGATAGCGGCTTACGGACCGCAAGGGAGAGAAACATTTTACCCCGGCAAGGATTACTCTGCTCTATCTAGCAGAGTAATCCTTTCCCTGACATCTGTTTTTTTCTGACATCGGGGCCGCCGGCCGCCGTCAGTCAGAGAAAAAAACAAAACACACAGCATATGAATGAGTAGCTAGGTTTCTATTGGCTATTTCAATTTGCAAAAGCCAATAGCAGGCTGGTTATTGCACCCGGCCACTGCTGCTGTCAATAAGCAGAGGTGGACCTGAAGTTCTCCATCAGGTCCTGCTCTGCTGATTGACAGCAGCAGTGGGTGGGAGCAATAGCCAGCCTGCTATTGGCTATTGCAGATTGAAATAGCCAATAGCAGCCTAGCTATTTATTCCCATGCTGTCCGTTGTTTTTTTCTTTTTTTTTATTCCGATAGCAGCAGGTGTCAAAATAAAAGATAAAAAACAGCAGATAGCAATATAGATGGGCAGGTTGGGGTAAAGAGTTCCAGAGGATGGGAGAGACTCTAGAGAAGTCCTGGAGGTGAGGGAGGAGTTGACGATGGATCTGGAAAGCAGGAGGTCTTTGGAAGAGCGGAAGGGACGGTTAGGGTGATACTTTGAGACAAGGTGAGAGATATAGCCGAGGGCAGAGTTGTGGATGGCTTTGTAAGTCATCGTTAATATTTTGAATTTTATTCATTGGGCTATTGGAAGCCAGTGTAGGGATTGACAGAAAGGGGCGGGGGATGGAATCCTGTGTAGGGTTAGCCCTCACGGGCAGGGCCCTCCTTACCATCTTGTCTTAAATTGTATTGTGACTGTAATGTCTTCCTTATATTGTAAAGTGATGTGCAAACTATTGGCGCTATATAAATCCTGTATAATAATAATAATAATAGGGATTGGCAGAGGGGGGCGGGGGATGGAAGCCAGTGTAGGGATTGGCAGAGGGAGGTTGCAGACACTGAGCGGTTGGTTAGGTGAATGAGTCTAGCAGCAGTATTCATGATAGACTGAAGGGGGATAGCCTGTGAAGAGGTAGGCCAATGAGGAGGTATTTGCAATAGTCAAGGCGAGAGATAACAAGGGAGTGGATGAGTAGCTTTGTGGTTTAATTGGTGAGGAAGGGGTGTATTTTAGAGATGTTACGAAGGCGGCAGGATTTGGATAGTGATTGGATGTGGGGCAAAATGGTGAGGTCCAAGTCAAGAGTCAAGGATGACACCTAGGGCCTTGGCATGGGGGGAGGGTTGGATAGTTGTGTTATCAATCTCAAGGGAAAAGTTGGGGGAAGGTGCACGGGAGGGAGGAAATATCAGGAGCTCAGTTTTTGAAAGGTTGAGTTTTAAGAAGTGTTGTGACATCCAGACGGATATGTCAGTTAGTAGATAGTGACACGCAAGGACACTGAGGGGGTGAGTTGTGGAGTAGAAAGATATTTGAGTGTCATCGGCATAGAGATGGTATTGGAAGCCATGTTAGGTTATTAACTGACCAAGTAGACAGAGAAGAGAAGGGTCCAAGGACAGAGCAGTGGGGGACCCCTACAGAAAGAGGAAGAGGAGGGGAGGAGATAGATTTGTGGGTGACACTAAGGCCTCATTCACACGGGAATCGACCGCCACGGACAGCTCTGTGCTGCATGCACGGCCGTATCGGGCAGCCCCCGCGAAGGACAGGTGCTGCGTGTGATTAGTACACAGCCTCTGTCCTTCTCTATGGGACTATGCGGCTGCACGCCGCCCTACGTTCACCTGCCCTGCACGTCCATGCGGGTGAGTGTACTCGTACGCTGACAGGATGGATCCTGTGTGCGTCCAAGCCGGGACACCCGTACTGACCTGCACTTGGGGGGAGCGTATTGCGGCGTATGGCCGCGTACTCCCATAGAGAAGGACAGGGGCTGCGTACTAATCACAAGCAGCACCTGTCCTTCCCGGGAGCTGCCCGATACGGCTGTGCACGCAGCACAGAGCTGTACATGCCACCTGATTCCCGTGTGAATGAGGCCTAAAGGAGAGCTTGGATAAGTAAGAGGAGAACCATGAGAGAGTAGAGTCTTGTAGGCCAAGTGAGTGGAGTTTTTTGAGGAGGAGAAGGTGGTTTACAGTGTCAAAAGCAGCAGAAAGGCCTAATAGCAAGAGTAAGAAGAAGAGGCCATTGTTTTTAGCAGTTAGTAAGTCATTAGTGAGTTTTAGGAGGGCGGTTTAAGTAGAGTGTTATCAGTGAGGTGGCGGCTCAGGTGGTTAACGGGAGTAAGGAGATTGGTCTGAGCACATACTTTACAGGGGAGGGAAAGATGCCAGTAGAGGGAAAGATTGAAAATGTGAGTAAGGAGGTCCGGAAACACGTGTAAAAGCAAGAGTGATATTTCTGGGTACCACCTAGGCTAACTCTGTTAGACTTACAAGCAAATTGGACTTAAGAACACGCTCTAGGAATAGAGCCTGTTTGTAAGTAGGGGACTTACTGTACTATTCAGCGAACTGCAAAAAATACAGCATCTTATGCAACTAAATCTGGCCATAGATACAGTATTTACAATTTTACTTTACTATCTCCTTTACATCTAAAATATTTTATGAGTGAGGCTTAAACTAAACAACCTAAGCAATCTGGCACTACATAGCTGTTGGTAAATCAAAATGAGATTGTGCAATTAATTTTAACTGTTGTGGTCTTCTCAAAGCTGTTGTCTGGGCAGGAAAAAAAATTTGAAGTAAGTACCCAAGGTTTCCTGTTGAGGCACTTCTTCATGCAGCCACCAACACCTTTCATTTTCAGTTCACACGGTTATGGTGCCTACTAACTGTTGTAGAGGCAGCAATTCCTGTTGAGGAGACCGATCTGCCCAGCCGCCTAGATGTACGCTAGAAGATGGGTCTCCTCAATGCACTCCATTAGTTCTGCAGTGCACATCTATGTGTCATAGCTCTGCAGAATCTTCCTCCTGGTGCTGCTGTAAAAGGAAGGTCGTTGAGCCAGGTGGTGATATCACCCAGACCTTGAAGAACATTTTTGCACTTTAGGGGAAAGGTAGAGTGGGTGAGGGAAAGTGCTGCTCAGAGATGGCCACTTCAGAAGTAAAGCTGGCCATACATATGGTCAGATGGAAAAAGTGCAACAGATTCCTCCATCTACACTAAACTGTGTGGATGGAGGAATCTCCCGCTGGGCCAAACTTCAGTATCTTGTCGGCCTCGCTGGCTCTCAAAATACCTGAACAATCTGATCGGATGCAGGCATTGTTCAGGTGTTTTGAGAGCCAGCGGGGCCGACTAGCAAGATACTGAAGCTTGGCCCAGTGGGCGATTCCTTCATCCACACAGTTTAGCGTAGATGGAGGAATCCAGGAATCCAGGGGCGTAACTAGAAATTTTGTATGGGGCCCTGTGATTTCTAGTTATGTCCACCTGATAACCCAAACAGCCCACCTGAGAGTGACCCTGCAGAACCCACCATAGACTCTCTATGGTGGACTCTGCAGGGTCTCAGGTGGGCTGGTCAAACCCTCTTACCTGTCAGCCCTCCTCCATGGTCGCTGGTGGGCTCCGCCTACTCTGCCACTAGGCCCCGCATCCTCCATCGCCGGGCCCCGCATCCTCAATTGCCGGGCCCCACCTCCTCCATCGCAGTGATCTGAACAGCGGCGCGTTGCTCCTCACAGCCGCCAGTGACAGCCAGCAGCCTGAGATGCCATAGCGACCCAAGCGGCCCGCACGGCATCCGGGGGATGTCCTGGCCGGGCTCCCCTTTGCCCCCCGGGCCCCATAGCGGCTGCCTTGGTCGCTATGGCGATTGTTCCTCCACTGGAGGAATCTGTTGCACTTTTTCCATCTGACCATAGAAAATCTGCAGATAATCTATAGGTGTATGACCAGCTTAAGATTCCTGAGTTTCCAGCATTTCTCCCCTGACATATACATTAGAAGAGAAGCACTCCCTGCTGGATTACAAATCCATGCCATTGTTGAGACTGCAGATGGAGCAAAGCCCACATACTTAATTCTGGAGGTCCTGAGTTATCTACTATCATCACCCACATCTGCAATACCAGCTTTGACTGCTTCAAGACTTTCTACGGAGCACAGTGTCTTTTTACCATTGTAATAGTGTATCACTGACATTTTTTGAGGTTTCCAGGTTGAAAAGTCCTAGTTTTCCTCGTGATGGATCTCTCTTAATTAGGGGTAAACTCACATTTTATTCTGGATTTCATGCACTGCTTCTCTGGCAGGGTATATCCATCACATGTTCCTGCCTGATAATGTACCTTTACATCACATGAATATCATCTGTCATTTTTCTTAATGAAGTTTTTTCTGCAGTAAGGAAATACAGCAAATTTCCGGGTTACTAGATTCTCAGTACTCCAAGATCCTTACCAACCACTAATCAGGAATTTTAAAAAATCATCCATTCAAGCGTTTACAGTTAATGTTGCTTACCTGTACAGCCAATTACAGTATCCCATCCCTCCAAACTGTACAGTTTTGGGGGGTTTTCTGAAGCAAAAGATCCTGATTTCTCTGCTTCTTCTGCTTTCTCTTCATCAGAACCTTAATTGCTTGAATCCCTCCTGAGCTTAGTTGCCTGAATCTGTACTAGTGCCTAAATGTAGAACTGTGGGCAAAATAAAATGATGACATACACTCACAGGCCACTTTATTAGGTTCACACAAATATCTAATCAGCCAATCCCATGGCAGCAACTCAATGTATTTAGGCATGTAGACATGGTCAAGACGATCTGCTGAAGTTCAAACCAATAATCAGAATGGGGAAGAATGGTGATTGAAGTGACTTTGAACTTGGCATGGTTGTTGGTGCCAGTGGAACGGGAAATTCTCATCAAGGATGTGCAGCTGACAAATCTGCAGCAACTGTATTATGTTATCATGTCAGTATGGACCAAACTCTCTGAAGAATGTTTCCAGCACCTTGTTGAATCTATGCCATAAGGAAGTTCTGAAGACAAAGTGGGGTCTAATACAGTACTAGCAAGGTGTACCTAATAAAGGGTGCCAGTGAGTGTATAGCGTTTATTAAATTTATATTCTGTTTAGAAGTTTTTAAATCAATGTATTATATCTTTTCTATTAATATATACTGTATATACAATGTTAGTTTTAAAAAAAAGCAGGTAATACATGACAAAGGATTCCCAGAGCCAGCTTATGTTGTCTTAGCCTTTAAGTTCACCAAATAGGGCATTTCCCTCACTCTGGAGAGATTTCCCGGACACCCATGAGAGAAACATTTTATTCCGAAAAGGTTTACTCTGCTCTATCTAGCAGAGTAAACATTTCCCTGCTGTCTGGTCTTTTAATTTTTTTTTTTCTGAAATCAGGACCGCCAACCGCCGTCAGAATAAAAAAAAAAAAGACAACATGGAAATGGATAGCTAGATTGCTATTGGCTATTTTAATTTGCAATAGCCAAGCAGGCTGGCTATTGTACCTGCGCTCTGCTGCTGTCAATTAGAATTGATTGACAGCAGCAGCAGTGGGCAATAGCCAGCCTGCTATTGGCTATGGCAAATTAAAATAGCCAATAACAATCTGGCTATTCTTTCCCATACTGTCTGTTTTTTGTTTGTTTTTTTCTCTGACGGCAGGAGCTGTCAGAATAAAAAAAACAAAACAGCAGATAGCAAGGGAAGCATTAGCTTCTCTGCTTTCTGCCATTATTTCAGGGAGGTGCCCTCTCCCCCATACCCCACCCCCCACGGATGGTAGGGGGGGATGGGGGAGAGGGCCCCTCCCTGACATGAGAAGGGTGCCTCCCAAAAATGAATTATTTCAGGTTGGAATGCCTGATTTCCTGTTGTGTCTACTGAACAGGAAGTGAAGGGAAATCTGCCCACTGAAACATAGAAAACAACAAAAAACACAGTCAGGGCTTTTATCATCACCTACTACTGTATCCAAAATGAAAAAAAAAGCACTGCTTTCAGAATGCTTTATCCTTTTACTTGATTTCTCAAGGTTTTTTTAGTGTGTTTTCATCCTCTTTTCATTCTATGTCCACCTGTTGCCATGTCATACTTTATTAAACTTGTAGAAAAACGAAAGACACCATATTTTGCCATCTTTATAAATATTCACTAAAGTGAAAACACAAAGGAAGAGCAGAACATGAAGCCGCTGTCACGGAAATAGCTGCTTCCTCATTGATGATTTGAATTATTAGCACTCGGAAAATCCATCTCCTTTCTGTCAGGTAGTAATGCAATTGCTGGGGAGCTGTGTTATGGAGGGGGCACTGTCATCAGCACTGACTCATGTGATAAAAGCCTTGTCAGTATATTGTCTGTTCCCAGCCGTAGGGTAATCTCACACAGGAAAGCAGAGACTATTCTTTTTCCATTGGTATAGTAATCGCTGGATGTAATTAAACTATGAATACCTATCAAAAGCAGTTTAGGTGTAGCAGTGAGCTACATCTGCATGGGTGAAGTCTCACGTAACCCTCTAAACAGATGGTTTTATCAACTCCATCCTTCATTTTAATGACCTCATGTCCGGTCTGATGGGCTAGAGAGTGTTCGGGTTGCTCTTAGCTCTGATCTTTCTTTTCACTTTCTAGCCCATCCTTTCTTTACCAGGGCACCATGTGGTGCCTTCTGGCATTTTCAGGAGTGCCTTAAAATGTTCACTAAAAGGGGGATTCTGGTGTGCATATGGGGCTGCTGATGTGAAGGGGTGACTCTGAGGTGAAAGCAGGTAGCTCCTGATGTGAAAGGGGGACTCTGACATGAGAGGAGGGGGACTCCTGATGTGTAAAGGCCGTGACAAACTGCACGCGAAGCAGCGCGGAGCGGGGGCGCGCTGCCTTTGCGAGCAGTGTGTCATGTAATTTTCTGCTCGGCACCTCAGCTTGCGAGAGCTCGCGGAGCTGAGCGTGCCGAGATGAACAATTTCAACTTCAGCCAATCGGCTCGCGCGTATAAACCAGCACGTCGCGATGCGACAGCTGGCAGGTTGTTACGGACGAGCCGATTGGCTGAAGGTGCTGTCAATCATCTGACGGCACTCAGCTCACACACTGCACGCAAAGCTCCGTGCCGGATAGCTTTGCTTCGCTCTGCACGGCTTCGCGTGCAGTGTGTCACAGCCTTAAGGGGGAGACTCTGAGGTGAAAGGAGGGAGTCCTGAGGTGAAGGGGGTACTCTGTCCGCTATCTAATAGCGGGAGACTCCCGGAGCTTCCAGGAGAGTTGAGATGTCTGGATTGCATTGTTTTTTTACATGTTAGAATGGGGTGCCTCAACATTTCGCATACTTTTAAAAGGTGCCATGACTGAAAAAGGGTTGAGAAATGTTGTTCTAACCTATGGCAGAAATATTACACCTAGCATCTAATTTCCACTGGCACATTATATAGAAAAAGCTCAGTGTTGTTTGACATTTAAAGTGAACCTGTCACTTTTGGCTAGATAGGTGTGTGGATAGATTGTCCTCCATTGCTCGCAGTGGTGCTTCCCGATGACCCCTAAGTGACTGCTGTATCCTGTAGTGAACCTCAACGGCCAGCTGGACACATGCTATGTGACACACTGGAAAACTTCCGGTAGCACAAGAGTGAAACACATGAAAAGAGCGAAGAATGAAATTGGCACCTGCTTTAAAGGTGAATATTCTTCTTCTTCTTCTGAGTTTTGCCCAGTCATGGACTTTAGGATATCTGAGGAAAACCACAATATAATCAGTCGTTTGTATTTTACAACCCTGTACTGAGGTATAAGTGAAGTAGTAATGATGAAGCTTTGTAACCTACACAGGTGCATAAGACTTTGTGGATTGCTTGGGGAGAGGAGTTATGTAGTTACAGTAAGTTACAGATAAATCCTATGTTCCTCTTTAGTTGTAGATGTATGAGAAATGCAATGGCAACACATGTGCATTTGTGCACCGTTTGCTGTTATTATATGTCATACACCCTATATAAATGCCACTGCAAGGGCAGATTGGGGTCTTTTGACAGTTCTGTCTTGGAAGCGGAGGTGTGACTGGAGAGTCGTCAATAAGTGAGGCAGTTGAAAATGTATTTTAATTAAATACGTGTGCTTGGGGCTTATAAGGTGTAACAGTGAGCTTATGTAAAGAAAATGTATTTCTTCTATACATCTGTAAAACTTTTTGGAGCATTCTTTGACAGCCAAGTCCGCAATGAAGTCGCAGCATTACAATGACACAGGTGCTTTCACTGTGTAACTTGGTTTTCTAGGACACATCAAGAGGTCCTGACAGCTATGCTTAAAACAAAAACAATAATGTCATATACTGCAGCTTACCTATCCATAAATGTGATGTCTGCATTCATTTTCTTTTTTTGAGCTTTTTTCTTTATTTTCACTTGGTGATCCAGCCAGTAACACACTTCCTGTCTTAGGGTGGCTCCACTCTATAGAGAAGCAATGGAGCCACCCTTGGACAGTAGCATTGTCACCCTGTGGAGAGGGTGGTGTTAGATGCACTTCCAAATTTAGATGGGCTTGACTAATAAATTAAATCCAAAATCCCGCTAACACTTATTTAGCAGTTATAGTAATATTTCAAAGGAGGCAAGTACGGTTTTGGCCTGGTAATGACACTATGCTGACCACCAATCTAAAGGGACACTACACTGATCAACAATTTAAGGGAGTATTACAATGACCACCAAAGTACTGTAATAGGTCGCTACATTGACCACCAATGTAAGGGGGCACTGCATTGACTGTCAGTGTTAGGAAACATTACACTGAACACCATTGTAAGTGGGTACTACACTGACCATCAATGTAAGGGCACTGGGTTTTTCCTGAAAATAAGCTTTAGAGGAAAGCACAATGTAACCATTTAATTTGTACTTCTGTAGTGAAAACAACACTGTACTGAGAAGTAAAGCAAGCAAAGTATTGTTGACAGTGGCGTAACAATCACCATAGTGACCCAGGCGGCCACTATGGGGCCTGGGGAAAAAGGGGGGCCCGGCCAGGACATCCCCCTGATGCCGTGCAGGCAGCCTGGTTTGCTATAGCATCTCAGGCAGCTGGCTGTCACTGGCGGGTGTGAGGAGGAACGTGTCGCTATTAGATCACGACAACCTGTCAGTGATCTGTGAAGTGGCGCGTTCCTCCTCACAGCCGCTGCTGAGTCAGTGACAGCCAGCAGCTGTGGAGGAGGAAGGCTGGGCCCGGCGTCAGAAGCTGAGGAGGAGGCGGGCCCAATGATGGAAGAGGAGGCGGGACCAGGTGACTGAAGAAGAGGCGTGGCCAGATGACAGAGGAGGCGGGGCCCGGTGATGGAGTAGGCAGGGCCTGGCGATGGAGGAGACGGGGGGCCTGCCAGCGACCATGGAGGCGGACAGTGGCTCGTGGGAATGACAGGTAAGAGGTGTGCAGCCCACCTGAAACCCTACAGAGCCCACCATAGAGAGTCCCTGTGATTTCTAGTTACGCCCCTGATTGTTGAAGCATGTGTAACGGGTACCACAAGGTGCCTACTTCTACCTACAGAGTACTGCATGCCTCCCGAATCTTCCACTGTGTAGGTAGGAGCAGGTACCTTATAGTACCTGCTACAAAGCTTTAGCAATATTTTAAGTAATAAGTTCTGGGTTCATGGTTGCTTTTACATCCTAATAAAATTCTATTCACCATTGGTTCAATTCGCTATTTATACCAATTGTAACTACCAGCAAAATCAGAATTCAAATTGATTGTGCATAGTGATAGTTAGTCACTTAGAAGTCACAGAAGATCAGAGGAAAGTTTGCAGAATGAATGAAGCATCTCACTTTCAGAACAATGCATCCATTTTTCAAAAGAAAAAAGTTACTGTAAAGGTTGTGGATGATCTATGGTCTATATATCTGTAGTGTGGGCAGCTAGAAAGCTCATACATCCATCACATGAGAGAACAACCACCGTATACTCCTTAGAGTGTGGTAATTGCTATTTCCGTCCCTGATAACCTGTATCGTAGAACTATGACTGATGATATGATATGGGTTTATGCAACTTAATTAGAAAACTAGATTCTGCTAAACTATAGAGCCATGTTATTTCTATGTGTAGTTAAATAAATGGCTATACAAGTGTGGATTTATCATTTGAATTATTTTCAACTTGAACTGCCAGTTCACCACATTCCCAATAAAAAAACCAAAACAAGTCTCTGGAGCTTTAAAAGAATGTGACAGTCCTGTACCCTTGCCTGTTATGATTTGTGACTATATTTTGCTTAGACGTGCCTTCCAATACTCCTTTCTCAAAGTGAAACTGCTGCTTCCTTCCTTCCTACTGCAGTGCTCTATGCTGGCATAGCTGGGTAACAGCCACACCCCTTATCACAACTGTCCTCACACAGACATACATGGCACAAAAGGAGAGGGGGGTGTTTGAACAGTTCTGTTCACTGAGTGCTGATTACCGAATGCACTTAGTATAACTCTGGTGACTTTTAGACTGTACAGTCATATTTAGACAAACTGCACAACTCCTGCTACAGGAAGCTGGAGGTAAGACTAATAATTGAGGCTGCTAGTACAAAAGGCACACAAAAGCCAGACAATAGTGTGACTGACTATCTATTTTTATGACTTAATTGGGCTTTGAAGTAAACCTGTGCTATGCCCATGCAGAGCACAACAACATGTATTCTTTAATACCTGAGCATATCCAATGTGCCCAAATACCTCCCACAATTCTGATGATTCTAGAAAAATGTGTGAGGATTTTTGCTGGCTGATAGCACAATTCCTTTACGTAAGGGTACCTCTAGCTTTTTATTCTGTTTTATAATATAATTATAACTTTTCTTCATGTTCCCCACAGTACCACTCCTTAGGTATGATATGATTCACTAAAGTGACTGTACAAAATATAATTTCAGAAACAACTGCAACAGGAAATCCTGAACAAGGAACGTCTTATCTAACTATCGGTTATGTGTACAGGGACATACTTTAAAAGGTGTTTTTTTCTTCTCATTGTACTGGACACCAGGTGTTGCAAGAAATCACGTAATTGCATACCTCCAACATTTCTGAGCAGGTAAACAAGTCTTTGAGTTCAAAATATTTCACATGTTGTAAAAGTTAATCTCATGAGTAATTTTCATAGCTCAGCTATAGATCTATTCATTTGACAAACACTTTGACTCCTGATCTAACTACAGTTGGCCAGATGAGGCACTGGTCTTCCTATGACTTTGATACTGCAGCAGATGCCTTTGCATGTAAGGCCCGGTTCACACCTGGGTGTTTTGTTACGCGTTCGAACGCTCTGCAAAACGCTCAAACACCGAAATCTTATTATTTCCTATGGGTATGGTTCACCCCTGGGCGTATTACAGGCCGTATGAACGTGCTACAAAACGTCCTACGCCCAAAGAAGTACAGGAGCTTCATTGGGGCGTTTTTGTCGCGCGGTTCCATTGGGATACAGCCAAGTAGCCCTCAGAAACGCGCGTTTGTCGCGCATTTTTTTACCGCGCGACACGAAGCACGCGACAAACGCGCATATTCGATACGCCTAGGTGTGAACCCAGCCTAAGACATATGTGGCAAATGAATGGCAGTGAGATTCTTTAATCCTTTCTTTTATTGCGATATACATAAGAACAGGTTTCAACACAAAAGAAATTTCAGGTAAAACTTGTGTCCGCTCACAGTCTATTTTGCATGGGCACATTAAGAAGGACACAGCAAGCAGATAGAAGTATTTGACATTTGGGTGAATAATATATCTACAGTTGCTCCACAGCACCAGGGACATCCAGGGTGGCACCTTATAAATTCCTTTCAAATAAATAGAAGTTGTGGTTCTATCTATATCATCAAAATTCATCCATGCAGTAATAGGCTTCTGAGAACAGCTAAAGTCACTCAGGCGTTCTGTATTTTTAAGAGACCCTGTCTCCAGACCATTCATTTCAACAAAATTCTTCCCATAAGATTATAGAGTATATGCATGTAAAATATTTGAATGTATGTTATTTACTTGTGAAAGCCTTCCCCGTGTAAACATCCAAAAGCCCTAACCTGCTGATAGACACCTCCATTTGCAGGTATTGTCAGCAGCCCCAGCAGACTCTAGTGACACTCTATAGTATTCCCCTTCACTCCTCCCCTGGCTGCTACATAAATGGTTATGGAGAGGTGAAAGGTGGAGCAAAGGAGCAGAGTAATTAGACACTAGCAGAAGAGGAGAGTGCTATAATGAGCAAGCTGGGAGGGGGTGTGCCAGTCAAATGTGCTAGCAAGTTCAAAAACACATTTCAAGTCAATAACAGTGAATAAATAATACATTATTGTTAATAGTTAAGGTACTTGAATGTAAGTTGGTTTCAATTTGCAATAGCCGAGATTGCTATTGCCCCCTCCCTCTGCTGCTGTTAGCAGACGAGGACCTGATGGAGAACTTCAGGTCCACCTCTGCTGATTGACAGCAGCAGTGGGCAGGTGCAATAGCTAGTCTGCCATTGGCTATTGCAAACTGAAATAGCCAATAGCAATCTAGCGATTCATTCCTATGCCGTTTTTTTTCTTTTTTCTAAATGATGGCGGCCCCGATGTCGAGAAATAAACAGATAGCAGGGAAAGGTTTACTCTGCTAGATAAAGCAGAGTAAACTTTTCCAGGAGAAAATGTTTCTCTCCTGGGTATCAGGGAGCTGCTATCGTATAGCGGGAGACTCCCGGGAGAGTTGAGATGTCTGCTATTACCATATGAAATGCTTCCCCAACTGTAAAACACTCACTGTCACAACACCTTCATTGTTCCAGTTTAACCTCATTACCCTCCCTGCTTCATGAAGCTATAGTGGGGAGTGATTTTCCACAGTTTTGGAGACTTTGGGAAAGTAAAAAGGTTCAGGTGGATTGAGCTCCCCCTACAGGTGAACCCAGGGAACTTAGTTTTGGAACCTTTTGACTGTAAAAGTTCTAGATATTGCTAAGGAAACCTGGGAGGGTGAGACCACCCCTTTATAGGAGTGTCATCGAGCATATCTCGATAATGCAGGACAGAATTGCAGCTGTCATGCCCCTGGTACGGGAACATATGGAGCAAGCCCAGGAAGCACAGAGAAGGGTTTATAATCCCTTCTCTGTGCTTCAATAATGTGTCCAAATTTGATGCCTACCCGATGCCTCAGGTGGATGAGCTCATTGACAGACTGGGAACTGCCCGATATATAACCACGTTAGATCTGACTAAGGGACACTGGCAAATACCCCTGACTGACAGTGCAAAAGAAAAGACAGCATTCTCTACCCCCGAGGGGTCTTTCCAGTATAAGAGGATGCCGTTTGGTTTGCATGGTGCCCCTGCCTCATTCCAACGAATGATGGATAGAATACTGAGATCTCATCGACAGTATGCAGCGGCTTATTTGGATGATGTAGTAGTACACAGCCCCGACTGGCAGTCTCATTTGGTAAGGGTGCAAGCGGTAGTCGACTCTCTTAGGAAGGCTGGACTCACAGCCAACCCAAAAAAGTGTGCCATGGGGTTGGAGGAGGCAAAATATTTAGGTTATATCATTGGTCGGGGTTTGGTTAAAGGAGAACTATGGGGTCAGTGTTTTTCCCCATAGTTCTCCTTAGGTTAACGGGAGGACACAAACTAGCGTCCTCCCGTTACCCTAAGCTCAGTATACCGCGAGCTACAGCTCGCGGTATACTGAGACACCGCAGCCGGAGCGGATCACGACTTAGATGACGGGATCCACCCAGCTGCGTGAGTGACAGCTGGCTCTGCCTATCTAGAGGCAGAGCCAGCTGTACTTGCCCCCTCCCCCGTCCGTTCCGCCAGTCAGCGATGGCAGATCGGAGTGGGGAGAGGGGAATCCAGCCCCTCCCCCTGTCACGGCAGAGAGCCGTGACAGGATCGAGAGGCGAGCGAACCCGGTATGTGTTCGCTCACCTCCCGATCTACTGAGCCGACCTGTGACAGTCTCATTGTCACAGGTCGGCTAGAACTATGAGGTGAGTGAAAAGCACTCACCTCATAGTTCTCCTTTAAGCCTCAAATCAATAAGATTGAGGCGATTCAAAAGTGGCCCCAACCTATAAATAAAAAACAAGTGAGAGCATTTCTTGGGATCACGGGCTACTATAGGCGCTTCATCCCCCATTTTGCCACCATTGCGGCTCGACTGACTGATTTGACGAAGGGTAGAAAGTCAGTGGAATTCTGAGGCAGATGAGGCATCTAAGAGGTTGAAGCAAGCTTTGTGTGCTCAACCGGTGCTTGTGACCCCAGATTTCACGAAGGAGTTTGTAGTACAGACGGATGCCTCTGATGTGGGTCTGGGCGCTGTACTGTCCCAAATCAGAGAGGGGGAGGAGCACCTCAGCAGGAAGCTTAATAAACACGAGAGGAATTATGCCATTGTTGAGAAAGAATGTTTGGCTATCAAATGGGCCTTGGACGCCCTCAAATATTACCTGTTGGGTAGGCAGTTCAAACTGATCACTGACCATAGCTGGGGGGGGGGGGCCTGCCGATCCCAGCAGGCAGCACGCGGGGCGAACAAAATGGCAAAGTGTGTAATGGGGGAGCAGGGGGACACGGGCCGAATGGTCCGTGGTCAGTCCGCCCCTGAGTTGATTGCTTGATGAGTGCTTGTCCAGGTGAGATAAAAGGGGAAGGCTGACACATGGTTTTGCTCTGGCCTGGGACTCAGACAGCCTTCTGAGAGAGCTACATGTTGGATGTGTTCAGAGAGAAAAAGAACTTTGCCGCTTGGACTGTTTTTCCCAGGGAAGGTGATCCCCCATTCGAGCTATACCCCCACAATACATAAATAAATATATACATAAATAAAA